>NC_043965.1:45962075-46002036 GCF_902148855.1 Sphaeramia orbicularis | reverse complement strand
TATTAAATGTTTTGTGTATTTGTTGATCCACTGTGATCTGTATGTTGTAATTTACATGTTTAAATGATAAACTGAGACAGAAGATCGTTAAAATTGCATTTAACTTTTCTTAAGAAATTTCAGTTTGTTCATGATATTCACATTATTTTAAAGGATCATTGATAGATGTAAACATTTTGATCACATAATTTTACTTTTTTCGCTCTAAAACATAGAGGAAAGTTTGGAGTTGACATTATTTATATATTATGTTATTATTTCACTGGTCCGGCCCACTTCAGATCAAACTTAGCTTAATGTGGCCTGTGAACTAAAATGAGTTTGACACCCCTGATCTAGAAGTTCTATAATGGTGTTGCTGGATAGACCATACGTCTCAATTAATTTTTCTTACATCATTCCAAAAATGTTGACACAAACAGAACAGACTGGTTCTCTGTGTTGCCTTTGGTTGGGCCTATGTCGCCTCCTCACCACAACAACTAGAGCCAGTTTTTCACGAAGCTGTGCCAGTTAAAACCTGCCTTTCAGATGGGATAAAAATAGACACAAAGTCAGCCACCGCAATCAGTTTCAGGTTTGGTAAATCACATTTTGTGCGCTCAATAAATATCTGCATCTACTCCCAATAATGTTGCGCGTTCTGCCAGAAATGCAGATATTGCATATTCATCAAGGCAAACGCACTAAATGGGTTGTGCGAGCTATTTTGTCCATTTGAGAGACACGACCCTCAGTGCGTCCTGTTCGTAAATAAGCTTCAACATGTTTTTGAGTGTGCAGGCAAGTTTGGGCAAGTTTTTACACACACAAACCTTTAGTAAATCAGGCCTCAGTGTCCAGCATATAGAAATCTACTTCATTTTTCAAAAGTTATTGCACTGATTTTATGGAAAAATCTAATGAAACACTGTCCATCCATCCAACATGTTCCCATTATGTGGAGCAGGGGTGTCAAACTCATTTGGTTCAGGGGCCATATTTAGCCCAATTTGATCTCAAGCGGGCTGGACCAGTAAAATAATGACTAATAATCTATATAATGAGAAATCCAAGTTTTTCTGTTTGTTTTATTACAAAAAAAAACCCCAATTAAATTATGAAAATGTTGACATTTTACAAAAAAGATGTGAATAACCTGAAAAAAACAGAAATTTCATTTGAAAAATTAGTGCAATTTTAACAATATGCCTCGACTTAATTTATACATGTACATTACACACAATATGACATAAACATTTGGTAACAGACAGAATATTGTGAAAATTTTGGAGCTTGGAACTAAAATTTTAACAATTTCTACAATAATACGAGATGTAATGTTGTGAAATTGTTCAAATTTTAGTTCCAAACTCCAAAATTTTAGCAATATTATGCCTCGACTTATTATTTATCATGTACATTTACACGCAGTGTTACGTAAATATTTGGTAACAGGCAGAATATTGTGAAAATTTTGGAGTTTGGAACTAAAATTTGAACAATTTCTACAATATTCCATCCTTATTATTAAAAAACTCCAGGTCACAGTGGATCCATAAATGCACAAAACATTTAGTAACAGGCAGAATATTGTTAAAATTGACATTTCGGGTGTCATCTTTGTTTTAATTATGTATTTATGTGCATTTTATTGTGAAAGAGTAGTTTTGTAAATGTTAATATTTTCACAGTTTTTTTCTTTTTTTACTGAAGTTTTTTTCCACATAATTTTTCACAAAGAAATTTTGTCATTGTCATTATTTATACGTTATTGTGTTGTTATTTTTACTGTAGATCACATTGGTCTGTATGTGGAACCTGAACCAAAAGGATTTGGACAACCTGGACTGTTCAGGTTAAATTTTGCTCTTTCATCCTACAGGCCAGAATGGAACCATTGGCGGGCTAGATTTGGCCCCTGGGCCGCATGTTTGACACCTGTGATCTGGAGCATCATCCTGAGCAGAGGCCTGTTCATTCTTATTCAATAAGTTCATATGTCAGGGTCTTAAATTCACATATGCCTGTTTTTTTAATAGCATCTGTCAAAATCGGACTACTTTGATAGACTCAGATTGGTAGAGAATGGTGTGAACATGTGCACTCACTCACCTACAGTGACCTTGTTGGGCTTTTGTGGATCAGGAAAGGACAGGTACACATGTACTCCTCTCTCCAGGCTTCGTCCAGACCAGATTAGGATCCTGCCATCTCTTCAGCATAAATGGACTGTCTGTTCGTCTCCAGCTGTAGTCCATATGGGGCACTTTGGTCAACTCCCTTTAAAAAAAAAACAAAGGTATAAAGGAATCAAATGTTGATGTTTCTTCTGTCTGAGACCTGAATAGGCTCCAGTAAATACTGCAAGTCAAATATTTTTACCTTCTTATTGATAATTTTACTTAGTGGAACTTTTTGCAACTTCCACCATAAAAACAAACTTCAGCCTAAATGTATAATGGATTGGATTTATATAGCGCTTTTCTAGACACCCAAAGCGCTTTACATTATTCACCCATTATTCATTCGCTCTCACATTCACACTCTGGTGGTGGTAAACTACATCTGTCGCCACAGTTGCCCTGGGGCAGACTGACAGAAGTGTGGCTGCCATTTTGCGCCTATGGCCCCTCCGGCCACCACCGAACATTCATATACCAGTGTGGGTGGCTCTGGAGGCAGGGAGGGTGAAGTGTCTTGCCCAAGCACACACCAGACTGACTAGGACAGAGTGGGATTCGAACCGCCAACCCTTCGGTAAATGTATGGAATTAAACATATAGAAAAACAATCCCTTGGTGGATCTACTGCACATATGACAAACAGCAGATACAGTAAGGTGGAAACCATGGAAAAAAGTAACCGAGATGAAACAAAAACAGTTTTGTTACACTGGAAACTGTACGTTGCATTTAACCGTCACTGTTTCTATAGAAATATCTGAGTGTATTTGAGTAAATCTGTACTTGTAAACTCTTATAATCTTAAATCTGTCATTTTTTGTGTAGGTTTTCACATTAATGTTGAATGTTAAATGTTGGTTGTCTTTGTTATGTTTTGTGTATATCTTGGGTTTATCTTGCAGAGATGTGAACCAAATGTCCACTTTTGTGGACAATAAAGTTTATCTTATCTTATCTTATCTTATCTTATCTTATCTTATCTTATCTTATCTTATCTTATCTTATCACTCTTCCTTGAGTCTTTTTGTGATATAAGTGTCTTACTTCTATTGGAGTATAGAATTTGTGTGCTTTTGCATCCTCTTTGTTTTTAGTGGAACTACTCATAATCCATTTGCAGTATTCTAAAGACCTCCAATTAGGAAAAGACCCTCAAACAAGGTCCAATAATTTCATCCGTTCAGTGCTTTCATTCTTGTATCCTCCATTGTCACTAACATCTCATCATTCCTTAAAGACCCTCAACTTTTGTGTTAAGTTCCAAATTATTTATTTTTCTCTAAATCTACCTTAAGTGATTTTTCACCATTTAATATATTACTCTCCTCTGCATTTTGCATTTTTCTCTGTAAATCAGGACTTCTCTTGTATTTAATTTACTGATCATGTAGATCAGAGTGAATTTAAAGGCTATTATATCAAAACAGAGACAACTGGAGTAAAAGTGTCTTTTTCAGTCAAATTCTCTCATTTAACTGAACATAATCCTAGTGTGTCCATCCACTGTCATGATCCAACTCCATGGATTTTACTGGTGAATCAATGTTGTAGAAGAGACAGTGTTTCCATGGTAACTACGGAGCCTCTGAATGTCCAAAGGGTCCTATCTGATGGACCATGAAAAGATGACAAACTGTATTTTACACCAATTACAGACAAATATGACTAAGAATTGTGGATCATCAGGTATGAAACAGTTCCTTTAGTAGATGGTTTAGGTCTTTGAGGGTTAAGAAGGTTTAATTCCATGTTCTGGATCCTTGGGCTGTAGTTCCATATTGGAGACTTGATCCAATATCATCCTTTGATCCCTTTTAATTCATATTTGCTTAATAACACTTACTGAGTTCCTTTTCTTGTTGGTCCTGGTTTCTCAAGCCTTGTTCCCAAGATGACAAACTGAATTTTATACCAATTATTGACTGTGTATTATTAGGATTAGGGACCAACATGTATTTAACAGTTTATATCAGTAGATGGTTTCAGTTAAAGGTGGATATGTGGACTCTTTATCGGTTAAAGTGAACATTTTGTTGATTGTATCATAAAACCAAATACAAATCTGCCACAGGTTTGAAATATTTTCAGGTGATTCTGTTTCTTTTTTGGTATCAGTGATAATCTCTTACTTAAGGTTCTCCCCAATCTTGACATTGTCCACTTCAGATAGGAATGTCTTGATGAGGCTCTCGTTCCACATCCTTGGCCACATCGTTGACCCAGTACGGAGCCGAGGGGCCGCTCTTGGTGATACCGAAATGTCCGATGAGGATCCCTACAGTCAGGACAGCAGCACCACAAACAACACCCAGCAACACCTTCTTAATCATTCCCCTCCTGGGAATCGGTCTTCAACAACAAAACAAGAAAATCACCTCCTTCTGCTCCCAGTGGAGTCTGTGTTTAAGTTTTAAATAGATGGGAATCCCTGCATCTGACTGAGCTGCACCAGTTGAATTGAATTGCCTAAATGATCACGGTAGCACCATCATAGCAGTGCAGTAAAAAAGAGAAAGGCCAGTCATAAAGTTGAAATCATTAATGTTTGCAGATGACATGGACTTTAACCCTTAGAAACACACAGATGTACTGAACACTGGGTACACATCCATTAAAGTCATTTCACGTTTGTGTTTGAGGACTGGGACCCTGCAGACATATGGGTCTACAAGGGAAGAGGTCCTGAGTCTGCTCTGGTCCAAGCTGCTGTTGTTTTGTCAGAGTTGAACCCAGACGCTGTTGTCCACCTCCAGAGGAGTCAAGTAACAAAGTACAAATACTTTGTTACCTTACTTAAGTAGAAATTTAGATTTTCTATACTTTACTGAAGTAATTATCGTTCAGCTGACTTTTTACTTCATACTCTTTACATTTTCATACAATTATCTGTACTTTCTACTCCTTACATTTTAAAATAGCCTTGTTACTCCTGTTTCAGTTCATTTTCTTTCCTGCTTGTCATCATTCAAATAAAAAAAATCTATCCAGATAAATCGTGTCACATGTGGATAGAGTGGATTTGATTGTGGTTGGATGAGAAGTATAAACATGTACCATTCCAACACCCTAGTGGTTTGTACGTTACCATTGCACCTGCACGTGACACAATACAAATACACAAATACAAAAAAAAACATGTAATTAACTCTTTTTATAAACAAGTACAGAAAAAAAAACAGAAATATACAGTAGGCTTTGTTGTTTTATATGACGGCGTATTAGGGCCACATAAGAAAATAAAAACAATTGTCATTACGAGAATAAAGTCATTATTTAACAAGAATAAAGTAAAAACTCATTATTTAACGAGAATAAAGTCGTTATTTAATGAGAATAAAGTCGTACCCACTCATCAAATAATGTAGAACTGTGAACATTTAGTGCAGTTCTCCTTTCATTTGGGGGTTCTGCACAAAGGCCAAATACTGAGTCTATCCTTCATCACCACATTATCATTAGTCTAAGGACTTTGAAGAGAGTTTGCACACTTTTGGGTTTGTTGTAAGAGCTGCAACTGATTGTAGTAAATTTCCTCTTTTGTGGAAGAGAACTGATGAAGTGTTCAGCTGTAGAACTATCAGTGGAAACACCAGAGACCTAAACACAGAGGGTTTGGTGTTTCTGAACAAACTGTGGGGATTCTACTGGGAGTCTTTTTAGTCCAACATGAAGGGAAAGTGTCTGCTTCACTTGTTGCCTTCGCTGTAAAACCGGAAAACTGTAGAATTTTCAAAAATAGTACGACTTTAATCTCATAATAATCCGACTTTATTCTCGTGATTAACATCTTTATTATCGTTAAATAATTAGTTTTTTGAAACTACGACTTTATTCTCGTTAATTTTTTTTTTTTTTAATACAACTTTTTTCTCGTTAATTAATGACTTTATTCTTCTCGTTAAATAATGAGTTTTTTTTTTTTAAATACGAATTTATTCTCGTTAATTAACGACTTATTCTCATTAAATAATGACTTTTTTTTAAACTACGACTTTATTCTCGTAAATAATGAGTTTTTTTTTTTTTTTTAATACGACTTATTCTCGTTAATTAACGACTTTATTCTTGGTAATGAATGGCTCTCGTTGAATAATGAGTTTAAAAAAAAATACGACTCATTCTGGTTCAAATAAGGACTTCATTCTTGTTAAATAATGGTTTTTTAAAACTACGACTGTATTCTCATTAAATAATGACTTATTCTCGTTAATTAAGAATTTATTCTCGTTAAATAATGACTTTAAAAAAATACGACTTTACTCTCGTTAAATAATGAGTTTTTTTTTAAATACGACTTTATTCTCGTTAATTAACGACTTTATTCTCATTAAATAATGACTTTTTTTAAAACTACGACTTTATTCTCGTTAAATAATGAGTTTTGTTTTTTTTTTTTTAAACGACTTGTATTCTCGTAATTAACGACTTTATTCTTGGTAATGAATGGCTTCTCGTTGAATAATGAGTTTTTAAAAAAAAAAAAAAAAAAAAACGACTTAATTCTGGTTAAATAAGGACTTCATTCTCGTTAAATAATGAGTTTTTTAAAACTACGACTGTATTCTCATTAAATAATGACTTTATTCTCGTTAATTAATGAATTTATTCTCGTTAAATAATGACTTAAAAAAAATACGGACTTTACTCTCGTTAATAATGAGATTTTTTTTAAAAAATACGACTTATTCTCGTTAATTAACGACTTTATTCTGGTAAATAACGACTTCTCGTTAGATAATGAGGTTTTGTTTTTTTTGGTTTTTTTTTTTAATACGACTTTATTCTGGTTTAAATAACGACTTTATTCTCGTAGTGACAAGAGTTTGTATTTTCTTATGTGGCCCTAATACGCCGTAGTTTAAATATGTACTATGTAAAATGTAAAATGAAAAATAAATAAATAAAATAACTAAATAAATAAATAAATAAATAAACTGGGGGAAAAAAGGCTGTGAGATTGTAAACTTTTGTTTTCTGAAAACAAAACCTAGTTTTGCCATAATACGTAAACCGGGTCAGAACTGTTTCCTCTGGCCGCAGGAGCATAATTTCGCCCTTTTTCTCTCATAATTATGACTTTTTCTGCCATAATTTTAACATTAAAAAGTCGAAATTATGCTCCCGCGGCCAGAGGAAGAAACAATTTGAGCGGGATACGTATTATGGCACAACACCGGCAAATCAGTCCATGTTTGGAAGCGTTGCATGCCGGGAGACTGTTGCTAGGAACACCGTACACTGTGGGTTCTTATACCATTGAAGACAGTATTCATGGAAGTTTGGGGAGTTCAAAGAAGCTAAAGGTTAATGCGTGAAACTACCCTTTTGGGTCACGTAACCTAACAACAGCTCACTTCGGGTACGTACCGAAACTGGTCCAGGATAACCTGCCTTTTTATAAAGTAACGGGTTCTGAATACATTTAAGTACTTATGTAAAGGACCCTGTTAGCAGTCTGTTCAACTGTAGGTGGATGTGTTCTGTTTTCTGTCAGGACATGGCCACAGCTTCAGCCGCTCTGCCGAACCGAACCGACCCAAGGCCCGGGTCCAGAGGTGGGACCACTCACCGAGGACCGACCCAAGGCCCGGGTCCGAGGTAGGACCACATCACCGAGGTCCGACCCAAGGCCCGGGTCCAGAGGTGGGACCACATCACCGAGGACCGACCCAAGGCCGGGTCCAGAGGTAGGACCACATCACCGCCAGAACCCATTACTAACACTCTACTTGGTACTGACCCAGATGAGGCTTGACTGATTAACCCTTAAAGACCCAAACATCCACCTTTAACCAAAACCACCTACTGATGGACCAGTTGAACTCTTTCATGCATACTGGTCACTGCAGTGGACAGCTAATCTACAGCTGTTCTCTTGTACACTGTAAAAACCAACACCATACCATGTGTATTTTTTCATTTCTAGTCAAAATATCTCATCACACTTAAAATAAGACATAATCACCTAAAGCACAGGTGTCAAACATGCGGCCCGGGGGCCAAATCTGGCCCACCACAGGGTCCATTATGGCCCTTGGGATGAATTTGTGAAATGCTAAAATTACACTAAGATATTAACAATCATTTTAGTTCAGGTTCCACAATCGAACCAATTCAATCTCAAATGGGTATGATCAGTAAAATACTACCCAATAACTTATAAATACTCATCACTTCAAATTTTTCTCTTTGTAAATGTAAATATTTTCATGTATTTGCACTAAAACAAAGTATAATTTTGCAAAAAAAAATGTGAACAACCTGAAATGTCTTAAGAGAAGTGCAATTTTAACAATATTCCACCTGTTAATAAATGTTTTGTGTATTTGTAGACCTACTGTGATCTGTAAGTTATATATACTGAACAAAAATATAAATGCACGACTTTTGTTTTTGCTCCCATTTTTCATGAGCTGAACTCAAAGATCTAAAACTTTTTCTGTGTACACACAAGGTTTATTTCTCTCAAATATTGTTCACAAATCTGTCTAAATTTGTGTGGTGAACACTTCTTCTTTGCTGAGAATCCATCCACCTCACAGGTGTGGCATATCAAGACGCTGATTAGACAGCATGATTTTTGCACAGGTGTGACTTAGGCTGGCCACAATAAAAGGCCACTCTAAAATGTGCAGTTTTATCACACAGCACAATACCACAGATGTCACAAGTTTTGAGGGAATATGCAATTGGCATGCTGACTTCAGGAATCTCCACCAGAGCTTTTGCCTGTGAACTGAATGTTCATTTCTCTACCATAAGCCATCTCCAAAGCTGTTTCAGAGAATTCATGAAGAAGACTGTACGAGGAAAATGGTGGTCACACCAAATACTGACTGGTTTTCTGACCCCCCTGAACCACCCAATACAGTAAAAGTGCACATTTTAGAGTGGCCATTTATTGTGGCCAGCCTAAGTCACACCTGTGCAATAATCCTGCTGTCTAATCAGGATCTTGATATGCCACACCTGTGAGGTGGATGGATTATCTCAGCAAAGGACAAAGGAGAAGTGCTCCCTAACACAGATTTAGACAAATTTATGAACAATATTTGAGAGAAATAGGCCTTTTGTGTACATAGAAAAAGTTTTAGATCTTTGCGTTCAGCTCATGAAAAATGGGAGCAAAAACAAAAGTGGTGCGTTTATTTTTGTTCAGTGTATAATGTACATGTGTAAATGATAAACTGAAACATGATATTGTTAAAATTACAGATATTTTTTCAGTTTGTTCATGTTCATTCACAATGTTTGAGAAGACTGTTTGTAGATGTAAACATTTTCATAATGCAATTTTACTTTTTTCACTCTAAAACATAGAGGAAAGTTTGGAGTTGACATTATTTATATATTATTATGTTATTATTTTACTGGTTCAGCCCACTTCAGATCAAATTTACCTGAATGTGGCCCCTGAACTAAAATGAGTTTGACACCCCTGACCTAAAGAGTAACTTTTCAGTGAGATATAAGAACTTATTTTTAGACAATAGATCTTGAAAATCATATTTCAAGAAATCTTACCAAGATAACTTTCACTTGTTCCATAGGCAGATTTTTTTGTTTGAATTAAGCAAGAAAAAAAATCTTGAAATATGTGAAAAATCTTGAATTAAGCAAAAAACAAATCTGCCGATGGAACAAGTGAAATTATCTTGGTAAGATTTCTTGAAATATGATTTTCAAGCTCTATTGTCTAAAAATCAGATCTTATATCTCACTGAAAAATTACTCTTATTATGATTATGTCTTATATTATGTGTGATGAGATATTTTGACTAGAAATGAGAAAAATACACTTGGTAAGATTTTGATTTTTGCAGTGAATGTATCATCTGATACACTGCAATTCATACCATTACTGTAACTTTGCTGTTTTTTATAAACCTATTCTGCAGTAATATGTTTCAATGTGAATCAGTTGCTAGTTGTTATTAGACTGTAATCTAATCTGTAGTTTTCTTAATCAAAAAGGTTTGTTTTTTGCATGTTGTCTCTGTGAAGTGTGCAATAACTAGAATTAGAGTATGTTAAAATATGAGAAAACATCAGATTAGCCGCAAAAATGTTTTTATTTAATAGTTTTCACACAGTATATCACTTTCTGATTATGGGTTTTAAATATGTTTCTTTGCTTCAAAAACTAAATGCATGGTGTCCAGCTGAGTGGACATTTTTGGGACTCCATGAAAAATAGGGTCAAAAAAATTTCAATCGCATTGTTTTTTTCATTCAGATTCATAAAACTTTATGTATCTCATACGGACAATTCATTTGCAGCTTACCACAGACATCAGCCTACAGCCAAAGTGCAATGTGACAAACATAAATCAGTGTACAAATACAAGATCAATGGAAGCAAGTACGAATAAATGCATTAAATAATCAACAATAAGTAATGAATAAATACCAATGCAGGCCAAAAGACTAAAAAAAACCTGTCGGTTCTGCTAACATTCCAAAATCTCATGTCTCATGCCTAAAGAGGAAGAAAAACACTCAGGAAAAAAATCTCGAATAAAGTTCTCATAATTCATGCATGAAAGGGTTAATACCTGTTGATCCACTAATCCTATCAATACATGTCAATAATTATAAAATACAGTTTGTCGTCTTTACATGGTCATCATATAACCTATTTGGACATTCAGAGGTTCCCATAGAGAACATGACCATAAGCAAACAGAAAGAAAGAAAGAAAGAAAGAGAAAGAAACAAACAAACAAATAAATAAATAAGCAACAAAATGACACCAACAGTCAAAGTCATCAATAATTTGAACCAAAATTAGTCAACAAGTCAAGTAACGTGAACAAATAAGCCACAAACTGAGCAAAACTGAAGAAAAAATATTAAAATATGCAACTAAATGTAGAAAAATAAGTAAAATAAATTACATCTGGAACACTTTAAAGCTTTGTGGTCAGGTCTTTGAATATCTTTCATGTGTTGTGAACAGAAATAGCAACATTACAAAATGGAAGATGGGCCAGATCAAGTGGTGACATGGGGACATATGTCCTGTTCAATAGTCTGTGTTTAAACTAAATAACTTATCTCCATGTTTAATACATGTATGAATAGGTCTCAGTTACAATTTACAGAAATACCATTTTGGGGTAAAATACTTGAATTACTGCTGTGTGACACAGGGACTCAAAATGAACTTTTTTTTTTTTTTTTTTTCACTTTACACAAATGTACAAAACATGCTGTTCTCATAAGAAACTGATCCTAAATGAAACATAGGGCTTTAGCTCTGATGTTAAACTACAACTGTGATCAATATTGGATAAAAATGTTGAAATGATAATTTTTTATAAACACTAATATGTTGTGACACAGGGACAGCACTTTGTCACTTTGTTCAGTATCAGAATAAAAGACTTTACTGGAACTAAAACTCTACAAATATGTTAATAAACTTTTATTGAACATACATATTACAACTGAAGTGATATATACAGCTAATAGCAGAGCATATTTGACTAATAATTGGATTGTACATAACCTTTCTATATTCTTGTACTGTTGAATAAATAGTTCCTACAGATTCAGACTTAAAATATCACTGATACAAGCAAGAAAAAATATTAGTATTAAAGTTAATAGTGCATTTACACATTTTCGTCCTTTTTAGGTTTCAGTTTATTGATTATATCTTTATATCTCTTTTTCTACAAGTGATACTGAAATTTTGTAAAGAGTTCCATAAAATAGAGTTCATAAGCTAAAAAATGAGTCTATTTGAGAAATGATAGACTGTGAAACTTAAATTTTTGACACTGATGTTCACTTTCACCTGATCTGGCCCAAATACTTTACTCTACCACTTCTTTGTGTTGGTGGAATCATAACTTAAACTCAAATAGAGACTGCAGACCATTGCCTCTTCGTTGATATCCACCATGCTCAATAATTCCACTAGAATATCTCCAAAATTCCAAAGGGCCCCATCTGCTAGTGATGTAAAGGTTATCTAAGAAAGATCTCAGATCCAGATCCAGATGTGGAACAGAACTATCTTGTCTAAAACGTTCAAACTGAAATGTGCTGTAGGTTTTGGGTCACCAGTCGGGCAGACAGACAGTTCTAATGTTAGAGGTAAATTTAAAGTATCTGTTGTCTCAGGGAAACTGGATGACCCCCCACCATACAGAGGTGCACCATGGTCCCCAGGCCTCCAGCCCACGTTAAAGACACTCAGGTAACATCGTTCTACCCAAACAATGACTCATACATTTCATCTCCAGCACATTAACTATTTAACTGTATGAAATACAACTTTGTTGTGTTAGATTTGGATCTACCCTAATTTAGGATTGATTTAACATAAATTCAGTCAAAGATCATTGTTCTTATTGTTCTTGTTTCTTTTCTGTCTTATTCAGGCTGTTCTGAAAAGACGCATAACCAGGACACAACCTAATCCCCGCCTCTTAAATGCACGTGAGAAGTTGCTTTTTCCTGGATGGGACACGAAATCACCTTTGTCTCAACAAAAAGAGCAGCTTTACAGACGCCGTGAACGACCTCATGTCCACCTGCCCCCCCTCCAGTCCAAACCCAAGGTCCAGGCAGTTCTTTACCAGACATATCTCTACTGTGAAATGATGCGTTACATCCTAACTCTAAAATAAAGCTAGTGTCAGAACAGCTGGTGCTCTGTTTGTCTGACCGTGCTCCTCCTACTGCACAATCACATTTATTTGTGCTTGTGTTTTTCTGTCTGTCTCCAGGATCATTTGACTCATAAAACCGTGTCCACGTCAAGTCCTTCCAAATGGCCCTTTTCCATTATGAAGGATGGACAGCTGGATCCTTCCTCCTCACCTAAAATTTATCAGTACAGCAAGAATAATTACTTGATGATTAGCCATGGGGTGTAGTATCTGTGCGTGAGAGTGAAATGGAGTGTGTGACCTTTGAGCGCTGGGAAAAGGAATATAACATCGACTGTGAGCTCAGGCGTATCCCCTTCTTTGCACACTTCAAAATATTGAAACCCTTCAATGCCTGGCGCAAAGTGATTTGCACCAGGAAGATTCTTGGAGCTAAGGAGGTCCTCAAAAACATTTATTTATTGTTAATGAGGTGATGTAATTTTATTTATAGATGGAAGTTTGAATTTTCTATCAATCTGTCCATACATTGTTTTAATGATAGAATAACTTCAAAGTCTGGTTTTTGTCATTTTAAATGGAATGTAAGCTGATATGCCATTATTAACTTTATATCTATCATACAGTCTCTTAATCCTTCACTGATGGACATCAGGAGAATGTGTTTCCAAATCAGTGAAACAGGGCTTTTTCATATGAAGAAAAAACACACCTACACACTGCAGGAGTTCCAGGACGCCCAGTTCCAACAACTACAGGAGGTACAAACTGCTCATTCAAACTGAATGTTGAGACACCCTGCATAGAAAATGGTGTTACCCATACTTGTTCATATTTGCCAGGTACTGACTGATCTGGAGAAGTTAAAGAGCTGGTAAAGAAGGTGACGTTTGGTGCCTGTCGGAACTTTGAGACAAACCTGAACAGTGGGTACACACTGACAGTGGAAACATCTTTAACATATAACATCGTCTGTTGTCAAGTCTGCAGTAGTACAACACAATTAATGTAGTCATTATTTTTTGTCACAGATCGTGAAATGAAAATGAGCATTCTTCTACCAATACATGCTGCTTTCCTTGCAAATCGCATGATCCGGTGGGTAATTTATAGTGCATTTCTACTCAGTTGATTGGTTTTAGAGAAGACCATTTGGCCTATAGGAAAAGTGCATTTGTAAACAACAGGTGCCAGGCCCAACAAACCCCGCCCCTTGCACATATTTTGCTAATTATAAGTAAATGGGAAGATTTTTTTTTTAAAAATCCTAAAAAAATGTTAACTTTGACCTACCTTTCCCAAAACGTAATGACATCTATTCTGGGTCACTAGCAATCTATAAACTCAGTTTGGTGTGAATTGAACCAATAGTTCTGCTGCTAAAGTGTTAACAAACAAAGAAAAAAAGAAACAAACAAACCGAACCAAAAACAGTGCCCCTTGCCTCCACTTGGGGGCGGGGTAATAATATAATGATGTAGTTAATATCTGCTCTTAGGTTACACGTAAAGGCATGTATAATGTTAGGACATTAAACCAGCTCAGCCTCTTCTGTCTCATTGATACAGCTTTATCCGTCTTGTTGACTATTTGGTGGTGAACATGTTGCACATGCTGGTTGTAAATGGAGTGTCCAACCTGCTGGTGGTCCTCCAGGAGCAGGTAGGTAGAACACCGACCCAGACCCAGATACAGAGCTGGAGCTGTCAGAGTGATGCTGCTGAGGCCGCTGAGGGAGACAAGACTAAGAAGGTGATGCATTATTACACAACCATTAACAGTATTGTGGCTTTGACTATTATCAACACAGAAGCTCTGGCTATGATCATTTTATGTGTCTTTATTAGAGCGAGGAGAAGGTAGTTGCCCAAGATCCACCTCTGTTCATCACTGAGCTGGTGTTGAGTACCAGTAGTTTGACCTACGTACCCTCAGAAGACAACTTCCAGGTAGTTTTACCCATAATCACATACTTCCACAACATGTGTTTGGACTAATATTTCTAAGCATTTTCATTCCAACAGGAGGCTGTTGCAGAGATCATTGGGAAGTTTGAGAAAACAGTCTCATCGTTTAAGACACTTACAGCAGATCCCGACTTTGATTCACTCATAGACAAAAGTGTGAAAAAGGTAGGCAGAAATAATTAACAGTGTAGCATTGATGAGTATATGCAGAATATCTTAGTCCATCTTACTTTTTTTTTTCTTGGATCAAACTATCATGCATTGTTTATGTGTTTTTGCACACCATGTCAACTTTCAGAAATTGGAAGACATCTATGAAGGAGGCCCTTGTTTGGACTTAATCTTGGAAAATGACAGTCACTTTCAAAACGTCATCTCCAACATCAAGGTCAGAATTTACTTTGCATTTAATACCTTCAGGTTGTACTTTGTTTAAACAGTACTGCATATATTAGCTGGGTGTGTTTTCTTTTAGGTATCACTCCAGTTTGCCTTTGACATGGCAAAAATCTACTCATACATGTTTGAGCCATTTCGTCTGTTCTATAAGGAGAATGAGAGTCTGGATGTGGAAGCACTGCTGCAGCAAGCTAATGGTGAAGTATTAGATAAACAGCAGAAAGTGTAGTTCAGTCTGAAATGGTGCTTGTTTTTCTTTTTCATAGTAGATCTTGTTTACTCAAACATACTGTATTAAAAAGATTGACCATATACACTATGTGCAAAATATCTTGTTTGCAATACTCTTGTTCATAGATTTATTACCTAGTATATATCCTTTATATGTTGCATGTTTCTTCTATCAGTGCTATAGAGTTGGCCTTTTCTATATTCTATATTCTTTGTACTGTACTTTATTTTTCAGTGTATATTTTCAGTATAATTTTGTATGATAGTTTTTATACAGGGTGGGGAAGCAAAATTTACAATATTTTGAGGCAGGGATTGAAAGACAGTGTATGACCAATTAGTTGATTGAAAGTCATGAGAATTTATTTGCCACAAGAAAATTTACATAATAGAAAATGTTTTTATTCTATGTGTCCTCCCTCTACCTTCACACGCTTCCTGAAACTTGCGCAAGTGTTCCTCAAATATTGGGGTGACAACTTCTCCCATTCTTCTTTAATAGTATCTTCCAGACTTTCTCGTAATAGTTTTGCTCATAGTCATTCTCTTCTTTCCATTATAAACAGTCTTTATGGACACTCCAACTATTTTTGAAATCTCCTTTGGTGTGACGAGTGCATTCAGCAAATCACACACTCTTTGACGTTTGCTTTCCTGATTACTCATATGGGCAAAAGTTTCTGAAAAGGTATGGATAATAGTGTTAGGTATGATTATGTCATTGATATATGTTTGGTTTCAAAACAATTGACGTAGTGCCTGCTGAGAAAAAACAACTAAATGTTCATTGTAAATTTTGCTTCCCCACCCTGTATATCACACAGTATGGATTACATGCACTCACAACTAAACTTAAACTACAGCTTTTCCCTGGATCATCTCTGGACTTCCTGCTGTGGTTCTTCTTCTCTGCCTCCATCATCATTATTCATTTATCTATATAGTTATGATAGTGTTCATTATATAGTTCCATAGATGGTAGAGGTTTCTATTATTCTTACTAACAGCTGCAGTAGTCGTATATCTACTGTTAGTACTTGTATTTATAATATTAACAGGTATGGGTATTTGTACTAATTATGGTAGTTATACTAGTAACAGCAGTTCTGGTTTTTAACAGTTATAGTTCAGTTTGCTGTGCATCCATGTGTCATGTGTAAAGTTCTATTCTATTCGATTCGATTCGATTTTATTCGATTCGATTTGATTTGATTCTAACTGCATGCATCTCATATTCCCCCTAAACCATCCATAGTTTAATTGAGAGTGTATCAGATTCATACTCTTCAATCATATGACTGTACCGTTGAAACTGTTTTACTTCTAACAACACATCATCTGTAGTTGATGCTAACGCTTGCTGACTGCTTCATCTCACAGGTTTGGAATTCTTCAGAAAAGCACTGGAATTATACCACAATCAGCACAAGGAGGCCCAAGCCATCCAACAGAAGAGACATCTTGGCTTACTGCTGGTGGACAAAACACATCTCAAAGAAAGTTTCATCTTCTCCTCTCTGGTGTCTGGAGGTCAGTAGTAGTCCATATGCTCATACTGGACACAGTCAGAACCTTCACATATCACCAAGTATCAGATTCCACAGTAAACCACTACAGGAAAATGCTGCTTTTGTTTTGGAATTTAGCTTTGACAAGTCATTCACAGATTCAATGTCTGTGTGGCTGCTTAGTTGTAAATATTGTTGGTTTTTATGGGGTAGATACAGTAAGATTTTGTCCTGAGATTCAAGACAATGTTAGTGTGAATATTAGTTTTAGTTTAGTTTAATTTATTTTGAATATTCAACAAAACAAAATATCGTACTTAGTCCTTATAAATGAAACAGATTATAAGAAACAAAACAAACAAAAAGCAAAACATATACATATAGATCAAACGAAGTATGACTTCATTTGCATATTCGAAAAGGAGTGGGAAGAAGTATAATTTTTTAATCCCACCCTTACTCCACACAACAGTCTTATCATTTAGCTTCCTATTATCATAATATGAAAAATCAAGTCCCTTGGATCAGTTAACCTCACTCATCATCTTCACATACACGTACACACATATATTGATATACCAGAAAAGTAAAGAATAAATAAATGAGTACATACATACATCCCTGAATACACAAAGTCAACAATAAGACAAAATGAACAACAGCAGTCAAAAACAAACACAAATCGACACACAAAAAAACAAGAAAAAACAGTATCCATGTGTTCATATTCAAACACCTTCTTCAGTTTTATACTGTGTATAGACCATGTGTTTAAATCTCTTTTTAAATTGGCTGCTGTGATGATATGAAGTTAATCCTCCTCTATAATGGGCACTAAAACGCAAATGCCTTGTGTTTGGTCTGTTCTCGGCTTCTTAGTTTTATTGATAATAGTTGAACTGTTATTTTGGATGACACCTGCCACGTAACACGACAAAGGAGAAGAGGACAAGCCCAGTCTGTGCCACTGTAGGACTGTGGTGGATTTACTGGTTTGAACTCCTGTGCTAGTAAAACCAAAGCTTATATAAACACTGCAACAACAATGTCAAAGGTCAATGTCTGTTCTCTGCTCCAGGTCATCCACCAGGTGCTCACTCAGCTCGCTAAGAGGAAGCTGGATGCTGTCATTGCTGAGGCCCATGATGCTAAGTCCAAACTGGAATTTAGCCCTTCCACTACAGCTGAGTTAGCCAACTTTCTTACATTCCTGAAGAGATACAGCAGAGGGTAAGAGTCACATTTCTTACTAGTGTAAGATGTAATATACAAAAATCTCTAGACTCTAAACTTTAGAGTATACGTTACCTCCTATGGATTTTCTCCTAAATTCTCTCTTTTTTTTTTCTCCTCTCATCAGATTACGGAGCTGGAGGAGGAGCAGGAGACAGTGTGTCAGATGTACAATCTGATCAACACATACTCAGTTCCCACGCCCTCTGAGGATCTTGTCCTTTTTGCCACTTTGCAACCCTCCATTAAATCATTGCACAGGGTTATTGATGAGACAGTGATGCAAGGCGATACCAACATGAACATGTTGTGCTCATCTCTGGAGAAGGACATAAAGGAACTGAACCATGCAATCAGCAAAACCTATAAGTCACAGGTATAGCATAGTATTGCTTTCTGGAGAAGTGTGTATGGACATTTCTCCTCCATTTGAACTTGTTTTCCTTTTCTATTTGTAGGATAAACAGATCCTGGACATTAATGCTGATCCTGCCCAAGTGCGTCTGCTATTAGAGGAGATCCAGATATCTGTGGACGAGCTGCACTCTCAAGCAGCCAGCAACACTTCCTACCAGAAGACATTTAAGGTACTGCCATTCTTTTGGTTACTTGTTTAATTTTAGGTTTAATGTGTGTTAAAACTGGGCCCAACGCAGGAAAGACAATGTTAATAAGATCTTAACAATAAACTACACTATAAAACATTATTTCTTGATTGACTTGATTCTGTCCAGTTGTCATGATCTGACCAAAAGATATTATGGTAGAATCATGATCCATGATCTCAATCGTAATTCTCCTAACCTCTTTATAAGATATGATGTAGACTACTAAGAACCAAACTATAGCCATAACTATAAAACTATAACTTACCCCAAGGCTTATGTTATGGTGTGATATTCCAAAATGATAATATGGTAATACTGGAAAAACAGCCTAAAAAACCTAAAACAGATCTAGTCACTGATGAAGGAAACACTACCCTTTTTCCTAACTTAACATACAAATATGACAGCTGCAGTATTTGCATTAATTACATCAACTGTGGTTGAATTTGTGCTGCTAGTTTTAAGATGAACCAAAAATATTTTATTGTAGCATTGTGTTTTGGTGCAGAAAAGCGTCTATATAAAGTTAACCTACTGGATGTTTGAGTTCACCATTTTATGATGTATTGTTTCAGTGGCAGTAAAACTACACGTTACAAAACTAAATGGGTTAAAGGGGAATGAAACGAAACACTTTTTTTGCCAACAGATTCACAATAAACAGATTTAAATAAATGTGCCTGATGTCAACACACGACACATGTTCAATACTCGCCTTAAAACCAGTAATTACTCAGGTACTTGGGCATTTAAAAGGACTCTTAACAGCATGAGAAGGTTTTAACTTTAACCCTTTAATCCCTGACGTGTCTGTGGTGAGTGGTCTCAATGTATGATTTAATTCAAATATTCATAAAAATTCAACCATTTGCTCAATAAGAAAAATTTCAAAACATGCTGATAAAATAGACTTTGTGATTTGCATTTTTTGTTTTTTACTGTTGTTTGCAGTGTTGTGGGGATTTACCTTTATTTTTTTAATTGTGTTTTACTGAGTTTTGACAATGTAACTGTTTTTTGGAGTTCAACCAGGTGTCAAAAAGCAGCTGGAATGATTTACAAAAACTACTGGGCCAAAATTCAAATACTTGTTGTTCAATGTGTTCCAGTTCACAGTTTATGTTCAACATCCTAATTCTCTGATTGATGTACATTCTGAGGGTCTTATTTAGTAAAAACCTGTCAAACTCCAATTCTGGGGGGTGTTAGCGAGCCAGTAATGGAGTAGGAAGCTGGAAAGTGTGTTTTCAAGGATTTGTATTAAAACTATACTTTTGAGCACCAATAGCAACTAAAACATTCTCAGATAGATGCTCTTCAACTTGATAAAAGTGGTTTTAATGCGTTTTGCAAATGGCAAGTAAACTACGTAAATATAAATATACTGGGAAGACCACCATGATCACACCAAGTTCATCCCCAGACATTTGCCCACTCTCCTGGACTGACCACAAAACTGACATGACGGATTTGAAGACTGAGATTCTCTCATTCCTCAAACCAGAACTGGCGACTCTGTTCAAAACAGAACTTAAGTCAGCTTTAGCTGCTGAGTTTGAAACAATTAAGTCAGAGCTATCATCTGTGAAGACAGAGGTTGCTAATAAAATCACACTGCTTCGCTGTGAATTGGATAGTACAAAGTCACCCATGAGGGAGATGCAGGAAGGACTTACGAGTCATTCTGATGACATCCCTGCATTGCAGACACCTGTGAGAAAACTGAAATCTACAGAGACAAACCTGCAGGAAAATGCCTGGACATGGAGGAAAGGATGAGAAGACCCAACATTCATATCCAGAATGTAGCAGAAGAGTCAAATTCCAGCTCTCCAGTCTCGGCATCAAAAATGCTGAAAGAAGTTCTGGGTTTTGAGAAAGCAATCCTGATCGACAGATCTGAGTCTGCAACCCAGACAGCAAGACGGAAAACCTCCACCTGTAATAGCAGCCCTACTCTATCCCTCTGAGTGTTCTGAAATCCTTTGCCAGGCAAAGGAGACCAGGCCACTGAAGTTCAAGGACACTCCCGTGTTCATCTTCCCAGCATCCTAAAAGCACTTTTACTGTCTGAAAGAGACATGTTAGGGGGGTTCACTTCCAACACCAGTCGATGGGGGTGGACCTTTCTGTGTGGATTTGCATGTTCTTCCCGTGTCTGCATGGGTTCTCTCCGGATACTCTGGCTTCCTCCCACCATCCAAACACATGCACTGATAGGTTAATCGGTTAATCTAAATTGCCCCATAGATGTAAAATGTGAGAGCCATTGTTTGTCTCTATATGTCAGCCCAATGAACTGGTGACATGTCCAGGGTGTACCCCGCCTTCGCACATGAGTAACTGGAAAGACGTCAGGTGACCCCCGTGACCCTAGTGAGAATAAAGCGGGTTCAGAAATGACATGAATGTTGGATAATTCAGGGATGCATTCTTTTCACAGCTAATAGAATATGAACATTTGAGCAGGATCGTAAACTGTAATGTCCATAAGACATAATTTTATTTATTTATTTTTTGTGTGTGGTTTTTGTAATGGAATAATATTGCCTTGTGCACCATAGATATATCGTATCGTGACACTAGTATTGTGTTGTAGTATCGGGGTGGCCATGGCTCAGTTGGTAGAGTGGGTCCCAATAACCGAAGGGTTGCGGTTCGAATCCCGCTCTGTCCATGTGCTGTTGTGTCCTTGGGCAAGACACTTCACCCCCCCTTGCCTCCAGTGCTGCTACTCACTGGTGTATGAATGTTCGGTGGTGGTCGGAGGGGCCGTAGACGCAGATTGGAAGCCACGCTTCTGTCAGTCTGTCCCAGGGCAGCTGTGGATACAGATGTAGTTTACCACCACCAGAGGGAGGATGTGAGAGCAAATGAATAATGGATCCACTGTGTGCGCTTTGAGTATGCGTTCACCAGATTCTTGCTGATACACACTCCTATTTATGAGGCACTGGTAGCCATAGCACTGTCTAGTGCTGAACCTATTTATGACGTACAGGTAGCCAGGCGCTGTCCAGTTTTGAACCTATTTATGATGTACAGGTAGTCGTAGCGCTGTCCAGTGTTGAACCTGTTCATAAGTCACATGTAAAAAGTAAAAAGTAAAGTAAAATAAGCTTTATTGTCCCCCGGGGGAAATTCATCTTGGGAACAGTGCTACATATCATTGCGCCACAGACAAGATAAAAAACATCACACGTGGACACATTATAACAAAGACAGTTAGTTTGCCATGTAAAACAGACATGGACTACACATGACAATCACAACACAGAACATATAAAGACACCTAAAGTGCAGAGAGAAAAAAATGAAAGTGCTAAAGTGCTGTGTGTTTCTTGCACATTGCTCTATTGCACTAGTTCTTAACATTGTTTAGCAGCCTAATGGACGTTGGGACAAATGGTAATTTGAGGCAGTTGGTTTTGCACTTTGGCATACGAAATCTTCTTCCTGATGGAAGAAGTTCTTATTTGGAGCACAATGGATGAGTCTGGTCTGAAGAGATTTTGCTGCTTGTTTCATGACCAACTGGTTCTACACATTATCTATGGATTTATATTCTCTCATACTATAATCTTCATTGCTGTTTTGTGCATATTGTCCAGCCTGTTCTGTAGTTGTACTGATAGGTTGCCGTACCAGGCTGTGATGCTGTATCTAATGAGGCTCTCTAAGATAGCTCTGTAAAAAGTCAGCATAATCTGCTTGCTGACCTCGTACAGCCTCAGTTGTCTTAAAAAATACAGTCTTTGCTGCAGTTTGTTGCACAAGTTTTCTATGTCTGGTTTCCAGCAAAGATGGTTATCAATATGGACCCCTAGGTATCTGTATGTGGCCACTTGATCAGCAGTCTGGTCTTTGATGACCACTGGCTCGTATGTGGTTGTCTCGGATCAAGAACCATCTCTTGTGTTTTTGTCACATTTAAAACCAGATGATTTTTGTCACACCACGTAATAAAGTAGGCAGTGTTGAACCTGTTCATAAGGCACCGGTAGCCATAGCACTGTCCAGTGTTGAACCTGTTCATAAGGCACCGGTAGCCAAAGCGCTGTCTTCAAAACAGGTCCCCTTGATGACCCCCCTCAGCTTAGGGAAGAGGAAAAAATCACACAGAGCCAGGTTGGGTGAGTAGGGAGGTTGCTCCAGCACTGTGATGTTATTCTCGGCCAGGAACTATCGGATGCTCAGGGCATTGTGAGCAGGTGCGTTGTCATGGTGAAGCAGCCACCAGTTGTCCAGCCACAACTCTCGCCTCTTCTCACACACTGAGTGAAGCTGCTGGTCGATCATTTGGCCTGTGGCAGGAACTGGCAGTGGACGATGCCCCTCACATCAAACAATGTGATCAACATGACTTTGACTTTGGACTTGGACGTCTTGCTTTCTTTGGTCTTTGGCGACGTCAGACTCTTCCACTGAAGGCTCTGGCATTTGGTCTCCGGATCGTACTTGAAGATCCATGAGTCATGACCGGTGATGACTCTCCCTAGTAAGGTCTGGTTCACTTTCAAGATGCTCGAGGATGTCCTGACACACTTGCATGCGTCAGTCCTTCGGTCATCATTCAGCAGTTATAAAAGCATGTGGAAAAAGTTCAATGGCTGCAGAGAGCTGAGATCACAGTTAAATACTCCAGGGGGATTACTCTACTTTTGGATTTGAAATATATCTTTTTGTGACATCAGTCCTGGAACTTTCAGCCACACCTTGTATACCAACTCTATGAAAAGCAGATCATTTGACAAATTAACATGAAATCACCCACCACTAGCAGCTGCTCTGACTTAGTTCAGTTTTATCTGAGTATGTCATCAGTAAACCCTAACCCTGAACCGTTTGTGTTGATATGAGCTCAAAGTCAACCAGTCATTTTTACAGTGTAACCTATCTTCTGCCTCTGTCTTCCCTCTTCATAACAAAAAGGTACCAGTGACCAGGTTTGAGACCTTGGAGAAGTTAACTGTCGAGTTCCGTCTAAAGCAGCTTCTGTGGAATTCTCTAGAAGAATGGGACTCTTTACAGGATGGGTGGGGGCAGGTGAGGAGTCCTTTACCTTAACATCGAACACATGAACACAGGTCGTCTTACGTTCTGAGTTTGACCGTTTCCATCCCATTCCCAGAGCTCACTTCAACAGCTGGATCTGCAACAGTTTGACGCCCAGGTCAACAAATACAGCAAAGTATGTCAACCAGCTAGAGAAGGGTTTACCACGAACAGTGTGGTGTCTAGTCTAAAGGACAAAGTGGAAGTCATAAAGCAAAGGGTGAGGAGTCCATTTATTTCTAACCTCTAACTACAACTTTACAATTCAGTGGTAAAAAACATATCATTTATTTTATTTTCTTTCAGCTGCCTGTGATCACTGATCTGTGTAATCCGTGCCTGAAATCAGAGCATTGGATGTCACTGGAGCATGTCGTGGGGGTTTCCTTGAATGTGAAAGAACTTACTCTAGCTGAACTGGATGACCTCAATGTATTCGCCTACGGTTCTGAGATACACCAGGTAACACATAAACCTAGATTTCCTCATATGATGGCTATTGTTTTTATTTACTTAAGCTCAGGAGGTACTGGGTCTTTATCTGAGGGGAAACTTGTGTTTGAAGGAGGTCTTTGTTCCTAATTTCATCTGTTGAATAAATAGAAATGGTAATAATTAGCAAAAACCTCATTTTCCTCCACTCTTGTGTGTGGTGTTACATGTACTCTTCATTGCACTTTTCTACAAAACTACAAAACAGGGTAAAACTAACCTGTCTCACAATGGTCCTAACCCAGGATCTGCGAGCTTTACATCCTAAAGACTCAAAAAAGAAGGAAAAATGTGACCAGAACCATAAAAAAAATATTTAAACACATCTACATTTTTAACCATGAGGGGGCTGTTCTTCTGTAGTCTATTTGTGGTTAGTTTGTTATTTAAACTATTTAACTTTGTATTCCACTACAATAATGCAAAGTTTGGTGCATTTATGAAATTATACAACTACAATAAAGAAAACGTCAAGATTTGTACAATTTTTTAATCATATACACTATGTCCAAACAAAATTACATTATGTAATTGATAAAAAGCTCAACTTTCATGTATATGGGCAGACTTTTAAAACAGCCAAACTACTAACAAATGCAAAGTGAGTATCATATGTTAAATTTGGCAAAAAAAAATAATGTAGTGTTGGCATACATTTTGGCTTATATAATGTCAAAAAATGATTTTAGTCTGTATATAGCCTGCACATTTTTACAGATGGATAATGTTAGAACTGATTTAGGCCTATAACAATGTTAAAAAGTAATGGTTCATTCAGTTCATTTCAAAGTGCTCCTTATGTTTTTGTGTCAAGGGAGCCATAGAGAGAGGCTAAAGAGCCACATCTGGCCCAGGAGCCATAGGTTCCAGACCCCTGGTCTAACCCCAGCTCATGTTTCACTTCCTATACATTTCAAAAGTGCCGTAGGGTTTCGGTGAATAGAAACTGTCAGTTGGTTATCAGAGCTTTTAAAACTGGCCTTCCTGCTGTTTTTACACGTGACAATTTGATCGTCTTCTCAACTGAGATCGGACAATAACACAAATGAACGTCCTACAACAATAAAATGTTAAACAGCTGGATTAAAATGCTCCGTGTATTAAATTAGATATGTAGAAGTGAACATTGTGCTGACTGGCAGTGCATGACCCAACAGGCACCAGAACTTTACCTGTATCTTATTAGGCCGGGAATCTATTTGTTGATGTGGACCAGATGGCATTCTCCAGGGGAGACTGGGTTCCAGAGTTTAAGAGAGCAACTCTTGGAAAATCAGCTTTGTCTGTAAAAGTGGTGGGAAAGTGGAATTCCCTTCCCACTGATATCAGAGGGTCTGGCAGCTTTGCAGTTTAAAAAAATGACTTAAACTTTGGCTAATATCCACACAAAACTGTAACCATAGTTTAAGTTTTTTTTTTTTGCACAACTGAATCTCACTCAGGGCTTGACCTTTAAAGACACTGCTATAACTAAATGAGGGCCTTTAATGGTACTTGGCCGGAATGCAGTTTATATATTCAATATTTATCATATGTTATTCAGACTTTATTGTTATTATTGCATTTTTAGCTTGATATTACATTGTCATATCTGCATCTGTATTTCATTTTTACATTTTGTGTCAACTGTTTTATGTAATGTCCTGTCTTATATTCTGTATTTACTGTTGCCTGTTTACTACCCAGGGACTACAGATGTAAGTTAGCTCTTAGCTAACTCTGGTGCAATCCTTTGATTGCACACTGTCCCAGTCGAATAAACAGTAAAGTAAAGGAATGTCTTTTATTAGACATCAGAGTTTTAAGTCACTTCTGGTTGTCGTTGCGGGAATGTAATGCATTGTAAACTAATTTTACTGGACTTAACAAGACATGGTTACGGTCGTCTATAAAAGCAGTAAGTACTTTTTCCAAAAGTAATCTAAAACTATTGCGGTCGAGGATACAGTTGAGTAGCTGAGCATATGTGCTGACTTTTCTTCACTATTATTATTATTTTTGGATGCATCTTTATACACTGAAGAAGGTTGACTGCATTTCATTTATGCAGACATGTTGAATTCATCGAACACAATGGCACAAGTGAAAAGAGACTGACTGCAATTCATTCAGTGTGTCTGCATGTCAGCCTCCTTTCACTTATGTAATAATGTTCATACTTTGAGGTCTCCATCAGATAAACCCAATTCTTTTTCTTGTAGATGTCAGGACAAGCGTCCGGAGAGGCATCAGTTGAGAGTATTATTTCAAAGGTGAGTGGAAAAGTTCACTCATATTATTTACTCCATTGCAGAATCTGCTCCCTCCTGAATATTAGCTGTATTAAGCCTTAAAGATCCAAACACCCCCCTTTAAACCATCTACTGATATAAAACATGTAATACCTGTTGATCCACTAATCCTATCAATACATAAATAATTGGGATAAAATGCAGTCTGTCATCTTTTCATGGTCATCAGATATGACTCATTTGGACATCTAGAGGCTCCGTAGTTACCGTGTAAAACACCATCATCTTCTACAACATTGATTCACCAGTAAAAACCCATGGAGTTAGATCAATGACAGCAGATGGACACACTGGGTTTATATTCAGTTTAATGAGAGATTTGACTGAAAAAGTCAGTTTTTTCTCATTTTCTGTCTGATTTGATCTAATAACCAGAGCTTTTATGAACATTTACATGATCAGTGAATTAAATCCAGGAAAATACCGGATTTTCACTGAAAAAATGCAAAATGCTTTGGATAATGTAATAAATGATGATAAATCATGTGGAAAGACAAACAAATTTGGGACAAAAATAGTTATGACTCTTTAAGGGTTAATGATACCAATTACTGTACACAAAGAGCCTCCATTTGTAGATTGACATCTCACAATTACCTTCTCAAATAATGATTTCAGCCTTTTAAGATTTGCCAGATTTCATGTATTTCTGCTGTTTTTTGTCTGAGAGAGAACCATCAACATCACATTTTGCTTTAAAGTCAAATGATGCTTCAAGTGCAGTATATTGCACAGTTCAGTTCAGAGTTTTTAGAGCTGATGTGTCGGGTTGCAGAATTCTTTGTAGTTCGCTTTTCCCTGCTGACATGTCATAGAGCACAGGTGTCAAACATGCAGCCCAGGGCCAAATCTGGCCCGCCGAAGGTTCCAATCCAACCCGCGGGATGAAACTACAAAATTTAATATGAACAGTCAAGGTTGTCAAAAACATTTTGGTTCAGGTTCCACATACAGACCCATGTGATCTACAGTAAAAATAACACCACGATAAACCCATAAATAATGACAACTACAAATTTTCTTTGTGAAAAATTATGTGGAAAAAATTCAAGTGAAAAAAATAACATTACACTGTGAAAATATTTACATTACAAAACTATTCTTTCACAATAAAAGGCAAATAAATACATAAATAAAAACAAAGATGAACAACCTGAAATGTGCAATTGAACAATATTCTGCCTGTTACTAAATGTTTTGTGCATTATGGATCCACTGTGATCTATAGTTGTGTTAATAATAAGAGATGGAATATTGTAGAAATTGTTCAAATTTTAGTTCCAAACTCCAAAATTTTCACAATATTCTGCCTGTTACCAAATGTTTATGTAACATTGTGTGTAATGCACATATATAAATAATAAGTCGAGGCATAATATTGTTGAAATTGAACTAATTTTTCAAATGAAATTTCTGTTTTTTCAGGTTATTCACATCTTTTTGTAAAGCGTAAATATTTGCATACTTTTATTGTTTTTTTTTGTACTAAAACAAAAATAAAAACTTGGATTTGTCATTATTTATAGGTTTTTAAGTCATTATTTTGCTGGTCTGGCCCGCTTGAGATCAAATTGGCCTGAATGTGGCCCCTGAACCAAAATGAGTTTGACACCCCTGTCATAGAGTATGCCCATATTTGCAGCATGGTGGAAATGTGAAGAATATGTTACAAGCAGATTTGTTAAAGGGTGTCACAGCTGATTAAAATGAGTTCCCTGATCCAGTCTAAAGCAAACTCCACTCTCAAATTGGCAGTCTTGTTATGAACTGAAGAGTCTTACAAGAGGAAACAAATGTTCTGGGAGAGTAAACTGTCAAAGTGTAGGATACTATATGATATAAGATATTTAGGGTTAATTTACACTTTTGAGGAAGTGCATCCTGGTCCCCATTTCTCTCTATTTCACAATAAGCACCATAATATTTTCACTAAACCATGCTGTGCAGTTACTAGTGACATGTAAGTTGAATAAGTATCTGCTGTTGAACAGGTAGAGCATGTGTGGGAGACCACCGAGTTCACTGTGCTTCCTCACGGTGACTCCAAAGAAGTCTACATCCTGGGAGGCACAGACGATATTCAGGTAGGAACATACACCACACTCTTACACTTGTACCTAATATAGCAGTATTGCCAGATTCAAGTGTGTATGTATGTTTGTATATACCTCATTGTGTTGTTCTATGAAGGTACTCCTGGACGACAGCATCATCAACGTGGCCACAGTTGCATCTTCCCGTTACGTCACTCCCATCAAGTCAAGGGTGGACAAACTGCACAAAAAATTAGGGCTCTTCAACCAAACACTGGTAAAGGCGTAGAGTGGGAAACAATGCTCCTACTCTGGTTAGGACTTATCTGCCATGAAAACATTACAGTACATTTTAACTGTGGAATTAGCCTCACACAGCCCTACACAGCAGCGCCCTCTGGTGGCTGAAGTATCAGTCTGCTTGTAGAATAAATACAGCACATATAAAGAAACACTTAGCAGACTGAAAATAAACTTTGTGTCATACTTTAGACTGCAGGTTTTATTTATCTTCCTATTTTTTTATTGATCTTGTTTTGCAGGATGAGTGGCTGACATGCCAAAGAAACTGGCTCTACTTAGAGAGTATCTTTGTGGCCCCAGATATTAAGAGGCAACTGCCCGCTGAATCCAAAATGTTTCTTCAAGTGGACAAGTCCTGGAAGGAGATCATGGGGAAAGTTAATAAGTTGCCCAATGCCCTTAGAGCAGCCACACAGCCTAGTAAGTCCAGTTAAAAATAGGAAAGAGGGCAGACAGAAACAGAATCACACATGGAGAATCTTCTCTGTTCCTGTTTGCAGATCTGTTGGACATGTTTCAGAACAATAATGCTCTTTTGGATGAAATACGGAAGTGTCTGGAGGCCTATCTGGAGTCCAAAAGAGTCATCTTCCCCAGGTACACATGCTCAGTGTTAAGTTAGTTTACACAAATGTGCAGTGTTGAAGCATTTATCCTCTGTCTGTCTACAACAGGTTTTACTTCTTATCTAATGATGAGCTGCTTAAGATCTTGGCTCAGACGAGAAACCCCCATGCGGTTCAGCCCCACCTTAGGAAGTGCTTTGATGGCATTACACGTCTGGAATTTGCGTTGCTGCCTGAAAAGTCTCCCAGTGCTAGTGGAACTCCAATGGACACTGGAGAGCAGGAAACAGTCTATAGTAAAGACGTCCTGAACATGGTGTCTCCTGAAGGAGAGAAGGTCAGTTTAACAGAGTAACATACTACCCATACTACCCATAATACCCATAATACCCATAATACTACCCATAATACCCATACTACCCACAATACCCATAATACCCGTACTACCCATAATACTACCCATAATACCCAACATACTACCAATAGTACCCAATAAAAGACAAGGCACATGAATAATGTTTACACTAACCAATCAGATTTTTGTGTTTAATTCCAGGTGAGTTTGACTAAAGGTGTGAAGGCGCAAGGTAATGTGGAAGATTGGCTTTTGAAGGTGGAGGAGGCAATGTTCTCATCACTACGACGCCTCAGTAAGGTGGCCATAGCAGACTACCAAGTGAAGGCTAGAGAGGAGTGGGTGGTGGCTGGACATCCATCACAGGTACACACACAAACACATGTTCTATACACTGTTCACAGGTACACACACAAACACATGCTCTATACACTGTTCACAGGTACACACACAACACATGTTCTATACACTGTTCACAGGTACACACACAAACACATGCTCTATACACTGTTCACAGGTACACACACAACACATGTTCTATACACTGTTCACAGGTACACACACAAACACATGCTCTATACACTGTTCACAGGTACACACACAACACATGTTCTATACACTGTTCACAGGTACACACACAAACACATGCTCTATACACTGTTCACAGGTACACACACAAACACATGCTCTATACACTGTTCACAGGTACACACACAAACACATGCTCTATACACTGTTCACAGGTACACACACAAACACATGCTCTATACACTGTTCACAGGTACACACACAAACACATGTTCTATACACTGTTCACAGGTACACACACAAACATGCTCTATACACTGTTCACAGGTACACACACAAACACATGTTCTATACACTGTTCACAGGTACACACACAAACACATGCTCTATACACTGTTCACAGGTACACACACAAACACATGCTCTATACACTGTTCACAGGTACACACACAAACACATGTTCTATACACTGTTCACAGGTACACACACAAACACATGCTCTATACACTGTTCACAGGTACACACACAAACACATGCTCTATACACTGTTCACAGGTACACACACAAACACATGTTCTATACACTGTTCACAGGTACACACACAAACATGCTCTATACACTGTTCACAGGTACACACACAAACACATGTTCTATACACTGTTCACAGGTACACACACAAACACATGCTCTATACACTGTTCACAGGTACACACACAAACACATGCTCTATACACTGTTCACAGGTACACACACAAACACATGTTCTATACACTGTTCACAGGTACACACACAAACACATGCTCTATACACTGTTCACAGGTACACACACAAACACATGCTCTATACACTGTTCACAGGTACACACACAAACACATGTTCTATGCACTGTTCACAGGTGAACTTTCTTAGGTGGAGCTCCTGCCATGTCTAGCATTTAAATCTATGATAGACTGTGGAAGTACAAAAAATAGTGCTACTCCCTAAAAGCTGTTCTAAATTATAGTGCTTTGTTTAATTGGTTAGATATCAAAAGTGCAAGTTACAACTTCCAACTTCCAAATTATTTTTTTCTCTTTCCAAAATGATTTTTCACTGTTTGTTATAATATTATCCTCTGCAGTTTGCATTTTTTAAATGAAAATTAAGTTTTTTTTATATTTAGTTCACTGAGCATGTAGATGTCCATTAAAGCTCAGATTAAATTCAAAGCTTATTAGGTCTTATGGACATCAATGGCAAGATACCCCAAAACGTAAAACTTCAGACTGGTTTTAAATGGCCCAGTGATGGTATTAAATATCTTGGTATATTTATTCCCTTATCCCTACAGAACCTTTATGATGCTAATTATATCAAAATAATCCAGTGCATAAAAGGAGACCTGGATCGTTGGTCTGTGCTCCCTCTTTCTCTGCTGGGACATATTGAAAGCATCCGCATGAACGTTCTGCCACGACTTCTCTATTTATTTCAGATGTTGCCCATAGATATTCCTAAGCATGTTTTCAACAATTTGGATAAAATGCTGTCAAAATTCATATGGCAAAATAAGCATCCTAGAATTAGACTTAAAACTCTACAAGTATCAAAGTCCAGTGGAGGCCTCAACCTACCAAATTTAAAATTTTACTTTTGGGCTGCACAAATGAAACCCTTGATAAGATGGATTCAGGATAACACAAACACACGTTGGGTTAATGTTGAAAAACAACAATGTCAAGATCCCTTACAAAGCATGCCCTTTCTAGATGCACCCACTGGAGAGTTGTCCGACTGGACCAGGGTCACTTTTAAAATATGGAATAAAATAAAGTGTGCATTTAAGCTCCCAAAGTTAATTTCACCTTTGATAAATATTGGCTACATGAAGTCTTTTACACCCAATAATCTAGACAACAGCTTTAAAAAATGGTCAGAAAAGGGATTGATTTACCTGCATCAGCTGTTTGATGGTGGGATATTTAAGACATTTGAGCAGTTGAAAGATGACTTTGATCTCCCCAGTTCAAATTTTTTTAGGTATTTGCAACTTAGAACTTTTCTGATGACTCACAAGGAATGGGATAAATTCGCAAAACCTACACCCCTAGAAAAGTATCTGATAGAGTTACAAACTGGTGATGGAGAAAAGAAAGTAATTTCTAAATTGTATAATATTTTCTTATTTATGAATCAAAATAACTCCTCGCAGATAAGAGGGAGATGGGAGGCAGAGGCGAACGTGGACATATCTGAGGATGACTGGCGCGATGTATGTACAGAGGCACATCTGGTTACAAATTCTAATACATGGAGGGAGTTCAAATGGAAAATAATCATTAGATATTTCAGAACACCAGAAATAATGTCTAAGATGGATCCCCAACATCCCAGTTCATGCTGGAGGAACTGCGGAGCCCATAGAGCTAATCACACTCATATATTTTGGGTTTGTCCTAAGTTAAGTGTGTTTTGGAGGGAGGTGTTCAATGCCGTGAAGGAGGTTTTTAAAATGAACATCCCACAAAGCTTCACAGTGGCAGTTTTGGGAGTAATACCTGAAGGTCTGGATAGAAAAGCAGATAAATACCTTTTGAATATATTATTCACCGCTGCCTTAAAGTCTATAACCATCAGCTGGATGAAACCAGAACCTCCCTCATATAATACATGGATTCAAAAAGTTTGGGATATTTACCAGATGGAGCAGATCACACACTTGCTCCGGCTTCAGAAAACCATATTTACTAAAAGATGGGAACCTATGTTACCTTTACTACTGCAATAATATTTACTGGTGTTGCAAGAACACTCCATGTTATCAAAGTGCTGTCAATCTACCTCTGACAAAGACTTATATCTACAGCCTTTTTTATTTTTTTATTTTTTTTGTTTTTTGAAGTGATCATTGTTTGCTATAATTGTTACTGCTTTCTTAAATTTCATTATATGTGTCTGTGGAGGTGTATGAGAATATATTTGCAGCTGTGTAGGGGGAAAAGAAATTAATTGAACTGTATAATTGAATGTATAATTGTACTGTACTGAAAAAAAAAGAGAAAATTTAATAAAAATTAAGTTTAAAAAAAAAAAAAAAAAGCTTATTAGATCAAATCAGAAAAAAAAGAGGAAAAACTGACTTTTTCAGTCAAATTTCTCAGTAACTGAACATAAACCCAGTGTGTCCATCCACTGTCATTGATCCAACTCCATGGGTTTTACTGGTGAATCAATGTTGTAGAAGATGACGGTGTTTCCATGGTAACTACGGCACCTCTGAACGTCCAAATGGGTCATATCTGATGATCCTGAAAAGATGACAAACTGTATTTTACACCAATTATTTACATGTATTGATGGGATTAGTGGATCAGCAGGTATTAAACAGTTTAGATCAGTAGATGGTTTAGGTTAAAGGTGGATGTTTGGGTCTTTAAGGGTTAAGGATGTTCTAATCATTGTTAATTAACAGAGAATTGTAATTAGCTGCCTGCCAACTTCCAGAAGCCGATAATGGCTGAATTGATATTATTTGTTGTAAAACTTTAATGTAATTGGTATAAATGTTCATTCCATGTGAGGTTGTGTCCTCAGACCTGTCCTGCACATCAGTCTGTCTGTCTATTCCATAGGTGGTGCTGACCGTCTCTCAGATCATGTGGTGCAGGGACATGGATGCCTGCCTTGACGGAGACCAGGACCACTCTGCTGCATTGCAGGAATTTGAACAGAAGAACTTTGATGTAACCCACAGAACTTACTGAAACATTTGGTGTTTTATCTGCATCATACCAGCTGAAACTGACATGTCTTCCTTCTCCAGAGGTTGAATGCCCTGGCAGCTCTGGTGCGAGGACATCTGCCTACTCTGCACCGTAATATTATCACTGCCCTCATCACTGTTGATGTCCACGCCAGAGACATCGTCACAGATCTAGTCCAGCACAAGGTGAAGTTGGCCAGTGGTTGGACGTTTATACTATCATTTCTATTATTTTTACCTGTTCAATTAGAACTACAATCTAAAAAGAATGAGATTTAACACTGATAAATGCTGGTGCTTGAGAGTTGAAAGATATTCAAACCCCTACCTGTGTTTTAGGTGGATTCATCAGGTCTAAGTTAACCTTATCTGTATTTTAGGTGAGCTTGTTAACTTTAAGTTAACCTTAGCTGTGTTTTTAGCTGAGTTCTTCAGGTCTAAGTTAACCACATCTGTGTTTTTAGCTGAGTTCTTCAGGTCTAAGTTAACCATATATCTGTTTTTAGGTGAACTCTTCGGGTCTAAGTTAACCATATCTGTGTTTTTAGGTGAACTCTTCAGGTCTAAGTTAACCATATATGTGTTTTTAGGTGAACTCTTCAGGTCTAAGTTAACCATATATGTGTTTTTAGGTGAACTCTTCAGGTCTAAGTTAACCATATATGTGTTTTTAGGTGAACTCTTCAGGTCTAAGTTAACCATATATGTGTTTTTAGGTGAACTCTTCAGGTCTAAGTTAACCATATATGTGTTTTTAGGTGGAATCCAGGTCTAACTTTGAATGGCAGAGGCAGCTGCGTTACTACTGGGACATGGACCTGGACAATTGTGTGGCCACTATGGCTCTGTCCACTTATAATTATGGCTATGAATACCTGGGAGCCTGTTCCAGGCTGGTCATTACACCACTTACGGTAAGACCTTATTAAGTTCCACCAGTTATACTCATACATGGGAAGGAAGGTACACAGTAATGTGGACCAGCCAAAATGTAATGTAAACACAAATCCTGTTTCAACACATGGTTCAATGAAGCTGCAGTTAAAATGATCCCTCTGCTTATTGGGATAAAAACTCAACATACAGTTTGTGTTGTGTAGGAGCCAGATGTGTGTCTTCCATCATAATGTTGCATTCATCTTTTGCTGTGCTGTCCTTCTTTTGTGATTGTCTAACCCTGTGGGGCAGGATCGGTGCTACCTGTGTCTGATGGGGGCACTCCAGTTAGACCTGGGCGGGGCTCCTGCTGGTCCAGCAGGAACAGGTAAAACAGAGACCACCAAGGACCTGGCCAAGGCCTTGGCTATACAGTGTGTGGTTTTCAACTGCTCAGATGGACTCGACTATAAGGTTTGTTTCCGGGTTGTGTTTCTGTTGGTTTTACTTTGAACTCATCACAGATAAACATCAACCTGTTTTTGATCCTGAACAACTTTACTGCTGCTGCATTTCTTTGATCCAGATGCACTGATTCCAGACAGCTGACTGCCTGGTGTTAATTGTATTTACTATTGCATGCCGTTAGATGGCACTGTTGTGCTTTTTTGATCCAGATGAGCAGCACATACAGATGAAGTCAGAAGTTTACTTATATCTGGGTTATATATGTTCAACCTCAGTTTGTCACACCTCTAAACATTTAGTTTAATATAGTTTATATTCCCTCTGTTAATCAGGCCAAGTACTTTGTTTTGCCTGTGACATTTTATTGTAATTTTAGAGAGAATGTACAATTTCAGCTTTTATTTGCCTTCACCTCAGGGGTCAGATGTATTCATACGTTTTGTGCAGGGAACACACTTGAAACCAGAGACAGAAATGGCAGAACTTGAAAACACACACCTTCCTTTATCTTCCTTCATCTCTCTTACCTGTCCAAATCTAGACACTAATTATAAATACAGATGACCTGCTGCCTTTTGACTCTGCTATCACATTGCTGAGCTTCTGTGATAATCTGGAGTGCAGTGGAATCACATTGAATAGAAGGAGCGATCGGTAATTTGAGTAGTTAATTATGGTTTTAAAGCAACTTTGAATGTGCAAAGATTCCTGTCAGGGGGTAGATTGTCTATATCCTGAAAAGTCAGTAAGGAGTTAGTGTCCCTCCTCTCAGATATCTTGAACTACAGTATGCTGAACGGTAATTGTGAAATTATGACCTAAAATTCCAAACAACTATGAAGCACTGCAGCTTTAATATTTGGTGTCACTGTCTTTAAATAGTATCATTTCATGTAACTGCTACTGCTACTCTTACTCTGAAATGTCAAATAATCCAAATATAGTAGTAAATGAACAGGCCGAGGGAACGTGTGTTTTATTCTGTTTCTGTAAAAACCAAGGTGTACATAAACGTCCTGCTTACACTGTATTAAAGACACACACCTCAAAGACCTGACGCTTTGTCATTATTAACTTCTCGTCTTCTTGATAATATTTTATTGTTTTTTTTTTCTTTAATTTGTCTGTTTTGTCTTCCAGATGATGGGTCGTTTCTTCAGTGGACTTGCTCAGTCTGGAGCTTGGTGTTGTTTTGATGAGTTTAATCGAATTGACATCGAAGTGTTGTCTGTCATTGCTCAGCAGCTGATAACCATACGGAATGCTAAAGCGGCTAAGGTACATGCACAAATATACAAACACAAAGTTACAGGACTAAATCAGCTTATAGTTTACCGTTTTTAAACATATGCAGGCAAGTGTGAAATTAGAATGAAACAACCCAAAAAAGTATTTACTGTTCTTTATTTCTTGACTCTTCTCCATTATGAGAGAACACTTGGGTTTATTCAGTCTTTCCCGGGAGAGTCTATCCCAGTTACCTATGGGTGAAGGTAGGTATGGCCTGGACACATCACAAGGTCATCATAGGGTTATGAGATAATACAGAATAGTGTTAAAAGAGATTGGGGTCATTGGTTGGTTAAGCTCAACAGGTTTGGCCCTCATCACTACACCACACTTTCAGACACTAAACCTTAACCTTAGGAGCGTCCAGTGTACAGCTGAAACTATTATCGATTAAACAACTCCAATCAATTAAAAAAAAAAAAATCCCATTACAGTTTTCCTGAATTGAAGCGTTAATTTCTCTGCTGTTAAACATTGGTTCCATTGTTGTGTTTCACACAAACGCTTATTGTGATGCACATGACCCCAGGATCAACACACAGTTGTATATTAGTTCCATGTTCAGTTGGTAAAAGTTAGTCAGTTGGATCCAAATGTGTTGAAGACTGACCTGACAGATTGTTTATAGATGTCATTGGACTGGTTTGGTGTTGTTTATATCTATAGATATTTTTATATATACTTTTATGCTGTTGTTATTGCTGTTGTTATTTCCATATAGATATGTTTTATATATCCTTTTACTTTGACTTTTATTGGTTCTGGTTCTGGAATAAAGGACAAGTTGTTGGCCATTTTCAGACATGATTTTTCACATTTTTACACATTTTTTGCCTATTCAGAGAATAATTTATTTGACTCAATGAAAACAATTGATAGATTAACCAGCTGCAAAAATAATCAATAGCTGCAGCTCTAATATAGTTCATAAAGTCAGTACCTAACTGCAGAACAACAACATTACCTGAATACAGTACATAAATAAAATACCCAATACATAAACCTAGTATGTAAACATAGTGCATATATAGTACATAATACATAGATAATTATAGTGGTCCCTCTTTAAATATAACAAAAATTGAAACACACACACACACACACACAGAGTTAACAAAAAAAAAAAAGAAATGTCAAATAAAATAGTGCAAGTTATTGGGAGATTGTCAGGTTCCATAACCATTGTATGAACCTCCCAGTCCCTCCCAGTCCCTCCCAGTGTCACAGGTATAAAATGGAGGTGTGAATGCATGTATTTATGTATGAATGCATGTATGTATGTATAGATGAATGTATGTATGTATGTATGTATGTATGTATGTATGTATGTATGTATGTATGTATGTATGTATGAATGCATGTATGTATGAATGCACATATGTATGTATGAATGCATGTATGTATATATGAATGCATGTATGTATGTATGATGTATGTATATATGAATGTACATATGTATGTATGAATGCATGTATGTATGTATATATATATATGAATGCATGTATGTATATATAAATGCATGTATGTGTATATAAATGCATGTATGTATATGTGAATGCATGTATGTATGTACAGGGTGGGGAAGCAAAATTTACAATATTTTGAGGCAGGGATTGAAAGACAGTGTATGACCAATTAGTTTATTGAAAGTCATGAGAATTTATTTGCCACAAGAAAATTTACATAATAGAAAATGTTTTTATTCTATGTGTCCTCCTTCTTTCTCAATAACTGCCTTCACACGCTTCCTGAAACTTGCGCAAGTGTTCCTCAAATATTCGGGTGACAACTTCTCCTATTCTTCTTTAATAGTATCTTCCAGACTTTCTCGTAATAGTTTTGCTCATAGTCATTCTCTTCTTTACATTATAAACAGTCTTTATGGACACTCCAACTATTTTGAAATCTCCTTTGGTGTGACGAGTGCATTCAGCAAATCACACACTCTTTGACGTTTGCTTTCCTGATTACTCATATGGGCAAAAGTTTCTGAAAAGGTATGGAGAATAGTGTTAGGTATGATTATGACATCAATATATGTTTGGTTTCAAAACAATTGACGTAGTGCCTGCTGAGAAAAAACAACTAAATGTTCATTGTAAATTTTGCTTCCCCACCCTGTATATATGAATATATGTATATATATATGTGAATGCATATATATATATATATATATATATATATATATATATATATATGTGTGTGTGTGTGTGTGTGTGTTTATATATATATAAATATATATAAATATATATATATATATTCATTTATTTATTTATTTATTTATGTATGTGTGTGTATATATATATATGTGTGTGTGTGTGTGTGTGTGTGTGTGTGTGTGTAGAAAACACACTCACCAGGTCCGTCACTCTTGGTAAAAGGCCTTTACTTGTGTGTCTTTGTCATGTGATCAGTTTACAGAGGATCCCAAAGGTCTTTTCTCACTGGTCCCACATCTCAGATACCAAACCCTCAGTATTGTGTGGATTTGACTTCCTTAAGTAAATGTTTAAGACATTAAAGTCATGCACATTAACAGGAACAATTCTTTGAACTGTTATGTTGTGCAGCTGTCGAGGTTTCGATTCGAGGGCAGAGAGATCAAACTGCTGAACACCTGTGCTGCATTCATTACCATGAACCCAGGCTACGCTGGGAGAACAGAACTACCAGACAACCTCAAAGCTCTGTTCAGACCCATCGCCATGATGGTGCCCAACTACGCACTCATCGCTGAGGTCCTCATCAAAATACAATCATTTTATAGACACTAAAAATATAAGTGTCCTGTTTCCTATACCTGTATCTTAATTCAATGTTGGTCTGTGTCTTTTGCTATGTGGTCCTACAGGTGATTTTATATTCAGAGGGATTTGAGTCCAGTAAAGTCCTAGCGAGGAAGATGACTCAGATGTACAGGTTGTGCTCAGAGCAGCTTTCCCAACAGGACCACTACGACTTTGGCATGAGAGCGGTCAAGTCTGTCCTGGTTATGGCAGGGTCAGTGCTGATCCAGATCTGATCTATTCAGAACAGTCATAACTAGCACCAGCTGACACACAGGCAAACACACACATCCTATTGTGTCATTATTCATGGTTTTAGCGTCAGTATGCAGGATAAACAGTAAGAGTTTTGGACTCCTTGACACTGTTTTCAGCTTTTTACTTTTTTTTTTAAATGGGCGATGCCAGTTTGTTGGGAGATTCAGGTTGTTCCGTACTGAATT
>NC_043965.1:45867075-45957075 GCF_902148855.1 Sphaeramia orbicularis | reverse complement strand
GTAAAGGGAACCCAAAAAGCCCCTCAATTATATATTGACCCATTTATCATTTCAATTTAATCAGAGAAGGCCTTGGACACAGATGGGATTATTTGTGACTGGGTGATTACAGTTTAATATGTTGTCTGTGTTTTAACTATTCCCAAATAATGATATTCCACTGTGAAACCTGAATATATATTTATTATTCAACAGCTTCTCAGGAGGATAAGCACAGGTGTCCATTGTTAAATTGTCAAATCCTAAATGTGCCTTTTGTGTTTGTGTGATGATTTCAGGATTCTAAGAGCCTCCACTCTGTAATATGTCAGACCTTCATATTCAGTTATTTATGGGCACTGGGCGGTAACCTGACCTGTTCTTATTGGGATGCCTTCGACACATTTATCAGAGAGCAGTTTGAAAACAACGACAATGTACAGGTACAGCAACAAAAAACAAATACAGAACAGCAGTTGTTTCACATGTCCTGTTGTAGTCCATTCATTCATTCATTCATTCACTTATCTTCTGATTCGGGAGTGTCCTGGGGGCGGAGCCTATCCCAGCCATCTAGGGGTGAAGACGAGGTTCACCTAGACGTGTCTCCAGTTCATCCCAGGGCTGACATATAGTGATGACCAACCAATCACTGTCTCATTCACACCTACGGGCGATTTAGATTAACCAATTACCCAATTAGCACATGTCTTTGGATGGTGGGAGGAGCCGGACAACTTGGAGAGAACCCACACAAACACGGGGAGGACATATGAACTCCACACAGTTAGGTCCGCCCCCTCGTTGTAGTCCAGCCAGTCCAAATCCTCTGCAAACCTTGGCCAGTTTTATCTGGGTAATTGTGTTATGTGTATTTTTTCTATTGGCCAAAGCAATTTGCTTGTAGTGGTGTAAGTGCTTTGAAAACATTAAGAAATATATTGTGGGATATATAGAACTTATTACAAGGGTAAATCACATTAAAGGATGAGCTGTGTTCTAAGGACACACAAGTCCATTTCATGATTGTACCTTTTGCAGAATTATGAAACACTGATTATAGGATGAAAGCAATGGTTTTTATAAGTAAAGAATGATGAAAAGATGAAGGAAGGTTGAGGCTCATGATATAAGTCAGTCACCTTAACAGGAAATGAAAATGTAATTGTTTGAGAGGGTTGTCTTAGTGGGCAGTAGAAGTAGATTTCTAACAGAAACAGAACACAGGAGACTCATAGCATAATTTATTTGTCTCAAGATGGACCAAGCAGATGTTTCCAACATTAACCTCGAACATACCACTTAAGGCTGTTCCAACAATACTCCTAAACCTTCCATATACTTTCACATCCATTAATGAGCTCATGTTACTGTTGACTTTATGATGCACTTTAGTAAATGTTCAAGTATTTCTCAGAAAAATTGTTTTTGTTTACATTTTTTATGTTCACTGTTTAGGTAGTAAAGCTAACCTCTGTGCACACACATAGATGCATATCAATAACAGGATTCAGGTGAACAAAGACAACATACACACAAATGTACGTGACATAGGGAAACATTCAGAACAATGCATGTGAGCAGCAGAGGGAGATTTACCTTCTAATGTCTGATTTTCAAGGGTTAGAGCAGTGGTTCCCAGTGTTTTTTGGCTCGTGACCCCACCTCACAAATTTCTGGAGACCCCAGACATTCAAAATAGAGATTTTTTTTTGGTTGCTAAAATTAATTTGTTTTTGATCATATAATAGTTTGCTATACTATGTTGGAAATAAACATTAATTTTAGAGAACATTAGACAACAGGCTATATAATGTATATTATTATGGATGGAGGTAGAAAAGCCAGGTGTTGATTACTGCACAAAATGAGAAATTTATTTTCCTTGGTCAGGATATGTACAGTCAGTCCAAGTTGGATTTTCAAGGCAGACAATTAATACTGAACAAACAATAACTCAAACTATGAATTATGAAAGAGCTGCAGCATCTGAAACCAACCACAATGAACATTTGAAAGATAAACAGTACCACAGTGCTTCAGTTTCATCTTCAGAGTTTGCCTTTTATATATTGTGATTGTCTCTCTCAACTTACCATATATTTTTTATTAGCAATTTAAAAAATTGTATCAACTACTAGAAATTTCAGGCAACCCCATTTGAATTCCAGGCGACCCCATGTGGGGTCCCGACCCCAAGGCTGAAAAACACTGGGTTAGAGTTAGAGTTAGGATAAAGTAGTAGTAGGGTTTCAGTAGGGTTTAGGGTTTCTTTAAAATATGAGTGCATGCTTACAAGTATGGCGATTGATGTGTGTCTATTTGTGTTGTTGTGCAGCTTTCAAAGCAACGGAGCTTGTGGAGTCTGTATATGAATTTTAAACAAAAGCAGCTGCAACCATGGAAGATGATAATTCCATCATTTCAATACAACCGAGAGCAGCCCTTTATTGAGACGTTGGTCCCAACCACAGACACGGTCCGCTATGGATACCTTATGGAAAAACTATTGTCTGTGCAGCGCTCTGTCCTATTCACTGGTGACACTGGTGTGGGGAAGGTAAGGATTCACAAGTGGAATAGAGGCACAAATAGCACAGGGATCATCTGTACATAACAAATTATAAGAGAGTAATGATGTGTATGATTGTCCCTGGTTCCATCCTTTAGAGAAGGAATACTGGTGTTTCATTTAGAATGTCACTGACCCATCATAGCTTCAACTTTAATACTCTGAGCCATGATTTTAATACTGCAAAGCATTTGTAGAACTAGATGGACCAGAAGTGTGTGTTTTTTGTGTTATTAACCCTTTCATTCATGGCATCACAGCAGTGGACAGTTATTCAGTCTTTAATTAAAGCTACATTATTTGTAGTACTTTAGGTGGGCCTTTTAGGTCAATCAAGTCCCACACCTCCAGATTTATGAACAGCCTCTTCCCCTGGGCCGTGTGGGCTGTAAACACACACCAAATATGCAGTAACTACTCAGGGAGCATGTGCATCATGTCTGACACATGTATGTTTACATTGTTATTTTTGCACATTTTTTATACTTCCTTTATATTTTTTAAATTTTACCCTTTTATACAGTGTATCTCAGATTTGCACATTACTATTGCACAGAATTTTATATCTTTTTGATACATGTCTGTATTTTATTGTGTTGTTATTTTTAGACAGAGACCACCTGCAACTTTGTTTCACAAGCTTGACAATAATTATTTTCTATTGTATTGTATTGTGTTCTGTTCTATTCTATTCTATTCTATTCTATTCTATTCTATTCTATTCTAATGACTCCAACTCTTAATTGTTGTCCTGTTGTTTTTTTGTTATGTTCACATGTGACACTGTTGGACAAATAAAGTCTTACGTTAACTTTTCCTGGTATACTAAAGAAATAAGATATTGAAGAAATCCAGTTGGGTCAAAAATACCACTAGTTTATTAACAAGTCATTCATGAAAATGCTAAAAATGTTTGGTCTTCCCAGAGGAAGTGGCACCATCCCCTCTCTGTCCACACATGGTTCTTTTCTCCTGGAGCTCAAAGAACATGTTGATGGTCCAGTTCACCATGCCCTGGATGCTCAGATTAACCATCTCCCATCAGTTGAAGAGAGCCTGATACCAGGATCTGATAGATGAAGCTCTCACTAAGAATTGACAAGTGACTTTGTTTCCCATTGAAGTCAGCTGTTGTGGTTTCCACGCATTATCAGTTCATGATTTCTTACAAAAGATCAGCCTCGGTTCTAAACAGCTGAAGGAAGTCATTGGGTGGATGAGCTCCAGGTGGTTATGGCTGACCACAGATGGAACCCTTCTGCAGGTGAAAGCTGAACCTGTGTCTGCTGCCCCACTCACACCAGGTGTACAGGTTAAAGGTCAAACACCTGTGACCCTGACACACCTGCTGAATATGCACAGGAGTCTCTAACTGTGTATGTGGTCTGGTCTACCACCGAACCAGGAAAACAGCCAGAAACGCTGCATTCATGGTGGTCCTGCAGTCTCTGCCTGCAGCATCACAGATGTTTATTTCACTGTGTGTGTGTGTGTGTGTGTGTGTGTGTGTGTGTGTGTGTGTGTGTGTCTTACAGTCAGTGGTGGCTCGGGGCCTTCTTAACAGTATCCAGGAAAAGGCAGAATACCTTCCAGCCTTTATCAACTTCTCTGCTCAGACCTCCTCCACCTGCGTTCAAGAGATCATTGAGTCCAAACTGGAGAAAAAGAGGAAGAATGTTCTTGGTAGGAGAAAAAAACACCAATATGTCTAAACACACTAATGATCACCACACAACCTGAGTTAACAGCAGGAGACAGCAACTTTGGTTATTGTCTGCATTCACCATGGCATCATTTCAGTCAGACTATGTAACATTTTTTGATGTTGCTGAACCTAGACCCAACCAAACGAACCAATCCCAGATCATAATACTGTCACCACATCCTGTGACTGTAGGCATTATTCATGATGGGTAATCACTGCCTCCACAGGCTTGTCCTGTAGGCACTAGGCATGATGGGGAATCCGTTCATCCAGCTCTGGACCAGGGTCATTGTGGATTCATCCGACCATATGACCTTTATCCATTCAACTCAGTCCAGTCTTTATGCTTCTGTCAAACTGATGATCTTTAAGGAATGAGAAGTTACTGCATCACTTAGAGTTAAAGAAGTTCTTATAGCTCAATATTAATCACTCTAGTAATTATCCAATGGAAGGATCAGAACTATTAGCTGAGTTAAATCTGAATGGCAACTGTTTTTGTTTTTTTGTTCTCATCAGGCTGTGTATATTAGTTGTTAGAGTGGTTCACCCTTTTCTTTGTCTATCCTCTGCCCCGTCACAGGTGCCCCTGGTAACAAGAAATTAGTGGTTTTTGTGGACGACATGAATATGCCCAAGCTGGACACGTACGGCTCTCAGCCTCCTATAGAACTCCTTCGTCAGTTCCAGGATTTTTCGGGCTTTTATGACAGAACCAAGTTCTTCTGGAAGGAGATCCAGGTGCTAATGTGCACCAATAACATGTTTATATTGTGTGCATAAATAGAACTTTTAGTGCATGAAACTAGGTAAATGACTGGTGTCCTGTGTCATTGTTAAGTTTAATTTTGTCTAACAGTACTGTAAACAAATCTAGTCCAACTGTTTTCTTCTACAATCAGCCTTTGTGCAAAGCTAGACTAAACAGTTGGTGGGATTTTCTGGCATGAAATGAGTACGTGTTAATGTTCTGGAGACATATTTGTATTCTGCACAGATAGAAAATTTCCCAAATCCAACTGGTCTTAAATATCCAGACACAGACACAGTAAGCAGTGGTACTTTGTACTGCATATGTTATAGGTGTGTGAGTTACAGATACACATTATAAAGGAAACTCAAATGTCTACAAAATATATGAGATAGGGACACATACAGGACATGCATCCTACAAATAACTGAATTATCAGTATTTTAAATGCAATTATGGAAAAAGAATGAGTAATGAATGTCATAATCATTTACTGACCAGTTGTATACTATGTAACTGCTGACCAGTTACATAGTATATTTCTATTTTTGTTTTGTTTTTCATTTTTACCCTTCCATTACTTTAACCATCCTCCCTTTTTGTGTAACAATTATTCAGTTCAGTTCAGTTATTTAAGTATCACAGTGCCTTATATTAAGATTAGGACCAATAAAAAAACAGCCAGCATGTGTTTTTTTTTACCAATTCTTCTTCTTCTTTTTCTTCTTCTTCTTCTTCTTCTTCTTCTTCTTCTTCTTCTTCGTATTATTATTTTTAGTAGTAGTAGTAGTACTTTAACTCAGACCATACAAACAACATACGCAACAAAAGTAGTTCTTGGTATTTGAAATGAAATCAATGCAGACTAGAGAAAAGAGTTTTTGCACTTCTGTTGATCTCTACATCTATTGTGATTATTATCCTTTTGTGTTGTTTTTTTCTCTCTTTAAGGGAATGACCATTGCAGCAGCATGCTGTCCTCCAGGAGGTGGGTGCAACCCTGTAACTCCTCGATTCATCCGCCACTTCAGCATGCTGTGTCTGCCGACACCTTCAGAGCAAAGCCTTAAACAGATCTTCCAGGTCAGGAGAAATGCATACATACACGTATACACACCTTAGAGCAGTGGTTCCCAACCTGGGAGCAGCATCGTAACAGCGGGGTATGGCTAGGCTAATGTTAGCTGCTGTGTACCACATGGCAACAACAATCAAAATAAAAACAAGTAAGTATGTTGAGGTTTATCTGTCCCTCAGCTACACCAGTACAATGGTGGGTAATGAAGAGAGTCCACAGTGTGTGTCTGAAAATAGACTGGGACAGCATGAACCCAAACAAACTGATGCCACTGCACATCATAAAACACAAAGACAAGTCTGTTGATGATAAAAATCATATCTCACAGGAAAACTGGGGCTGTGGAAGCAGGGAGTAAAATAAGAGAATATAGACTCATAGAAAAACCTAAGTTCATTTTCTGAGGTCAACAACATGCAGAAGATCTGCAGCACAAAGCAAGTCCACACCAGTCACTGAAGAGTAAAAAGAAGCAAAGTCTTCTTTACATTTGTGTTTATTCTCATAAGGGGTTTCTGTTAAGACAAAACCTGGTGAAAGTGAAAGTTCATATATATATATATATATATATATATATATATATAAACTACAAATTTGTCTGTAAAGAAAATGCATTATAGAGTGTTTAGGTGGGTGCATGGGTTTATGTGGGTACATGAATTTATGTGGGTGCATGAGTCTAGGTGGGTGCATATGTTTATGTGGGTGCCTGGGGGGGAGTTGAAATTGTACTAACAAAAGACGGGCTCCTCTGAAAAGGTTTGGGAACCAATACATTAGAGCATAAGGAATACTGCCCTAACTGAGCTGTCACAATATTAAACCCATATTCAGAAGCACAGTAATGCTACACAAAAACCTGCTTTGCCATCCTTCTTCCAGGCCATTTTGAGTGGTTTCCTCAGCGACTTTTCTGAGGCGGTGAAAGACTGTTCTGGGCAGATTGTGGATGCAGCTGTGGAGATCTACAACCGTTTGAGTGTGGATTTGCTTCCCACTCCAGCAAAGTCCCACTATGTCTTCAATCTCAGGGACCTCTCAAAATGTGTCCAAGGTGAGCTGTGACAATATGAACTTAGATGAACACACTACATATACATTTAGCTCCGTGGACACACCAGGCTCTGCAGAGGACAGATGGAACTGTCATGACCTCTAGATCTGAGACAGTGCAGTACTACAGCACAGCCACTGGATGGTGGAGTGGAGATGTTGAATATTATGGGGTTTCATAAATGTTCAGGATAAATAGATAAAGAGGATAAAAAGGTGCAATGTAACCTCACACCTATCATCTCTGGTATCTTTGGGAACTGCTGTATTGAACAAAGACCAGATTTGTTTAGCAGACACAGCGATTGGCCCAAGAGCACAAAGGAAACTTCAGCCTCACTGAAAGAAACTGACAGATCTATGTCTAAACCTTCATACCTCCTCAGTATGGGTAGGGCTGTGAAGTATGTCCTCTAGCCATAATGCCATGTGCTCAGTAGAAAACCACTGTGGAGGTCATCCTTTCATATGCATCTCAGTGTGGTTTGGTGGGAGTAAAGCAGCAGACATGGGTTCTGCAGAGGGTCATCAACACTGGCCTAAAAACCACCGGCTGCCCCCCGCCCAGCCTGGACGACATCACTAACCCTCACTACCACAGGAGAGCTAGCAAAATTATCAAAGACATTATCTCACCCCAGTCATCATCTGTTTGACCTGTTGTCCTCTGGTAGACGCTGCAGGTCCCTCAGAGACAGATGATGTTCAGAAACACCACAGTAAGAACGCTGGTGTTTCTTCCTGTACAATCACTTCCCTCAAAGTATCCTCAAAAATCACTTCCATTAATGTGCAATAACCCTGCCAAATGTGATTTATGTGCAATAAGTCATGTAATAATCCTCTGTTCTTACAATAACAATACAATATTTATTAAATATTTATTCAAATACAAATGCACTATTTTTTGTGGGCTTTCATAGATATATAGACTGTTAATATAGCAAATATTCATAGATGTACATACTGTTAATACACTGGTAATACTGGTAATATTGTAAATACTGTGTCTGTTGGTATTGTATGTCTATTTTATTTATTCTACTTTTAGTTCTATTCTTATTTTGAAATTTTATGTTTTATTTTCTTATTTACTTTTAGTATTTTAGTAATTTTATACTTGCTCTATTCTTATTTTCTGACACATTGTTTTTTATTCATATTGTCAGCACTCATTCATTGTATACACAATGACACTAAAGGCTATTCTATTCTATTCTATTCTATTCTATATATTCATGTGTTGTGTTATGTGTATCGTTGCCTTCTCGGTCTTCTTTTGATGTCCTTCTTCATTCTTTTAGTGAAAACAGTGGATTTTTTAACATTAATTATTTGTGCACTATGTGTTCTTTGATGTGTAATAAAGTAAATTTATTCCGTTTGTACTTCCAAATATGCAGGTATACTCCAATGTGAACCCACTCAAGTCAGAGAAAAGATCCAGATCTTCCGTCTTTTCTGGCATGAATGTCAGCGAGTTTTTCATGATCGACTTATCAACAACCAAGACAAGTCATATTTCCACACCATCGTCTGTGAGACAGCCAGTAAGAGTTGATTTACACACACACCTGTCTGTGTATTATATATTATATACATATTATACAACACTTTCATTCTTTTTCATCTGACTTTCTTTCTTCCAGGTAAATATTTTGGAATATATTTGGAACCCACATACTTTGTGAGTCAGCCCATCATATTTGGAGACTTCATCAAGGTTTGGTCGAACACATTTAACAACTGTACTTGATTATACTTGTGAATATGGACATATTCAGTATTCATCTAATCCTTTATTTTTGTATGTTTATAGGTGGAAGCAGACAAAGATGAGCGTCTGTATGAGGATCTGACAGACATGGATCAAATCCAGGCTGTTCTTCAGCACTACCTCGATGACTACAACATGACCTTCTCCAAGGAGACCAAGCTGGTCTTCTTCCAGGATGCCATTGAGCATGTGTCCAGGTGTGTCCATGCGAATGTACATGAACAAACTGGGAGGTTTTCCTTCAGGTGACTGCGTAGTTGGTGACTGATTGCTTTTAGCAGTAGATGATGTAACCTGTGAAAGTAAAGTTTTACTTCCAGAGAAGCTAGACCAGTTATTGTTTGATCTTTTATTTTCTGTTTTAAAAGATACAGTGAACCTCTGTTTACTTGTTTTTATAGTTGTCTTTTAGGGCATTGTACCTCATTATATGACTGTCAGCAGTTAGGGATATAGTACCCACAATCACACTCTCAAAAATAGAGGGTATAGACCAGAGGTTGCCCTCGACATTTTTCTTGTCCATCATTTTTACGGACAGGGTCGTAAAAATTCCGTCATAACATATTATTATCCGTCATTTAAAATTTTTATTTTTTAATGATAATGAGATGTATTTAGTAGTATTTAATGTTCAAAAACATCTCGATGCAGCAACTGTAGTTGCTGCTGGCTGATAAACCAACGTGATATTATGACTCGCATAATTCTATACACCACTTTTAATTGGTGTGTTATCTGTAGACATTATAAGCTTTCCTTGTGTATGTTCATGTAGTGTCAAATACCATGCACTGAGGGTTAGGGTTCGGGTTATGTGAACCAGAGATCTCGGCACAAATTGACATGACATCAAATAACACATGAAAGGTAGAAAATACGTACATATAGCACACAAAATGCCATAAGAACTGGCGTATTCCTTGCTTGTCAGTCATCCTTCACCACATCAGTCCCTCTTTTTTCACTACGTTTATCAATGCCATCCCATTTACTGGGCTTTTAAAATAACTAAGGAGACTCAGCTGTCTTCACATTTTGCGCTAGCAAAGTAGCATCTAATTTTGGCTAAAGTCAGCTAAACAACAAGACAAGACTTGACACTGACTGATTAATATGCACACTGGCACCAACTGGACAGGGGGTGTACTACAGGGGAACTAACTGTGAGTCATTTGACTGAAGCACTGCTGTTGTATTCAGCGTAGTTGTGAACAGTGGCACTGTTGGGTTCTATACAGGTAGGATGCTGTTACAGAATGTTTGATGACTTGTTGAGAGACAGACAGACCAGTGATCCTGCGAGCAGTTCTGTTCACACTGTTGTGTGAAAACTTTCTTTGATAGATTACCCTCAGTATTTTAATCTGTCAAAATGACAGACGGCCTTCAGAATTTTCCGTCATTTAAAAAAAAAAAATCAGTCAATGACGGAATATTTTCAGTTAATGCGACCTCTGGTATAGACATGACCTTTCCAGAGCCTCAGTAGGTACATTCACAGCATGTCAGACACAAAGACAATACAAAAGACAAGCAATTCACTGGAAATTCACTTACAGCTTGTTTTTAGAGGAAACTAAATCCTTCTTAGTTGAGTGCAGCTGTGTATGTAAGTGTGTTCAGATTTGACAGACATTCGACGCTGTTGACCACAATATCGTGTTAGCCAAACTCTGAAAAAGCCATCAAGTGAATGAAGTCGTATTTAACCAACAGACAACAGTGTGTGGTGGTCAACAGTGTTAAACTGACACACTTTAAGTGTCCATTAGGGGTCCCGCAAGGTTCCATACTTGAACCAATATAATTTTCTATGTAAATCAATGACTCACCAAAACCATGCAGAAACATTTATATACAAATGTACGCAGATGATGCTGTAATATTTATACATGCCAAAAACAGAGATCGCATCCACATTCTCAGATCAGCAACAACGCAGATCCACAACTGACTTAGTAAATCATGTCTATTACATAATCTTTACCAAATAATTGGTAAAGATTACAAACTCAAACATATTTCTGAAAGGGGAAGAGCATTGGTCAAGGATTATTCTGATCTTAGACTATATTTCTGTTGATATGAATTGTTTTATTATTTGTAACCTGCCAATAGACGACAAATGCAATTTAGCAGTAATGCTGAATCTATCATATTTGCATTAGTATCATATACTATTTTCATAAATGTGCAGTGTCCATTCCACATAAATCAGTAAAATGAATAAACTTAAGGCAGCAGTGTTGTAGTAATATAATACCAGAGATCATATTTGGTTTGGAAACTAATGTCATTGTCGACTCTCCATACAAAAAATGGTGATGTAAATATCTATATTTGTACAAACTTTAACAGATTCCCTACTGCTTTATATCTAGGATTGCCCGTATGATTCGGCAAGAAAGAGGAAATGCCCTGCTGGTGGGGGTGGGAGGCACAGGAAAGCAGTCTCTGACTCGGCTAGCGGCCCATATGTGTGGGTATCGCTGCTTTGAGATCGAACTGACTCGAGGCTACAGTTATGACAGCTTCCATGACGACCTCAGGAGGCTTTACAAGATGGCTGGTGTGGAGGGCAAAGATATGGTCTTCCTTTTTACAGATACTCAGGTACTAAAGAGGGAGTGTTTAAGGTTGAAGTAAAAGGAGAAGACATGGGCTTCTGACACATCCAACCATACTTAGCCTCATCTACCTGCACTTGCATTTGTAGATTGTGGTGGAGGACTTTTTGGAAGATATCAACAACATGCTGAACTCTGGTGAGGTGCCAAACCTTTTTGAAAAAGATGAACTGGAGCAAGTCCTAGTGGCCATGCGCCCTAAAGCAAAAGAGGCTGGAATCAGTGAAGAGAACAGAGATGAGGTATGCACAGTCATAAAACACACTGTACACACACGAAAGACTGCATGTTCCACAATATGATCAAGTTTGTTCGCAAATGATGTGTTCTGGAGCAACACGATGGTACAGTGGTTAACACTGGTGGTGCAGTGGTTAACACCAGTGGTGCAGTGGTTAGCATTGGTGGTGCAGTGGTTAACACCAGTGGTGCAGTGGTTAACACTGATGGGGCAGTGGTTAACACTGTCGCCTCACAGTAAGAAGGTCTTGGGTTAGATTCCAACCTGGGGTGGGGCTGTGTGCTGAAGAACACTGAAGCAGGACCATGCTTACAGTGTTCCACACTTATTTTTTATCCAAAATGTTTAAGCCGATTTGCGGCTGCAAACTTGTTTATTTCATTTATAGCTTCATTTGGCTTGTGTTTTAATCGTTTGGAAAAATGGAGTGAAAGAAGATAAGCTACGAGACGAGGACGTCCCTTAGCTGAATACACTCTTCCCTGTGTTTAAAGTTGACCTTCTGATCACATTCAGCTTAAACCAAGCCAAATGTATTGGTCATTGCAGCCATGTGTCTGTCCATCTGAATAGGCTAAAGATGGTATTCATCAAATACCATCTAAAGACCCTGGACCATGTCAAATGTTTTTGCCAAATGCACTCTAAAGAAATTCAGCAGGACATGGACTCAGCGACTTGAAACCAAGCCTCATTTGAATACATTTTCAGGAACTTTGAAGAGTGGTGGAAACACAAAGCACACTGATTAGCAGGAATTCTTTTACCCACATAAAAGTTCCTGGTAATAAAACTTCCTGTGAATCTGGTGGAAAAGGGTCTGTTGTCCCCAAATGAGCTCTAAGCCTCACAGCTTTACTTTGTGTCCTTTTTTTCTTCTTGGTGAGACCAAACATCTAGATATTATAGAGTTTTCTTGTCTTTTTTTCTGTGTGGTCATACTTCCAGGTGTTCCAGTATTTCATCTCTTATGTTCGGGAGAAACTGCACATTGTGTTGTGCATGAGTCCTGTGGGCGATGCCTTCAGGTCCCGCTGTCGCATGTTCCCGTCATTGGTCAACTGCTGCACTATTGACTGGTTTGTACAGGTAACTTCACATGGGGAGTCCTTATTATTATTATTATTATTATTATTATTATTATTCCAGACACGTACAATTACTCAGTTTGGCTTTTAGGTGTGAAAGTAAAGGTGCCGGTTGTATAGTTACTGCGTTTAGGGAAAAAAGAACAATATATAATTATGCTGATGAGCTTTCAAGCACAAATATATACTTGTAAAACTGGTGAAGCAGATTTATAGTTCATTAGGTCGTGGCTGTTCATACTTCTTACATTACACTCCTGCTATTATACTGCAAGTCCTCTTACACAGTTTGACCTTTGATATAACCCTAACCCCTGACCCTAACTCTGACCCCTAACACTAACCCTAACCCCTGACCCTGACCCTAACCCTCTCACCATAAACAACATCTCTACTTCCATTTGTTTCCTTATGCACAGCTTCTCTCTCGTCCACTATTACCTTTCTGCTCTTGATTGTGCTGATGAATAATGAAATATTTATGGCCTTCATTCCATGTTCTATTTATGATCTCTGTAAACAAATTTCCTTTGTTGACTCAATGGCAAAAGTTTTAAATTTTCGTATTTACTCAAAGTCAGTATTATTGTGTTTTGTTCATTTGTTTCAGTGTGAATTCTAAGTATGTGCTATTTTTTTTGCATTAGTAAACATATGTATTTTTGTGGTGTGTCATCTTTCTCCTGGTGGCCCCCCCAGTGGCCCCGTGAGGCCCTACTGTCCGTCTCCATGGCCTTCTTCCAGAGTGTTGAGTTTGGCAGTGAAAGGCTTAAGCAGAGCCTGTCAGCGATGTGTGTGGAAATACACATGAGTGTCAGTGACATGGCAGAGCGTTATTACTCAGAGCTGAGGCGACGATACTACACCACACCTACCTCCTACCTGGAGCTCATCAACCTCTACCTGTCCATGTTAGACAGGAAAAGACAACAGTTAGTGACGGTACGTTTAACCTTCAAACTACATCAGATTATAATAACAACTGTATAATATACAGGCAATGCATGTGTGTGTCCACGGATAGGCCAGGAACCGTGTGAAGAATGGTCTGACCAAACTATTAGAGACTAACGACCTGGTGGACAAGATGAAAGTGGAAATGTCTGCTCTGGAGACGGTCCTGAAACAGAAGTCCACTGATGTGGACGCTCTCATGGAACAGCTGACGGTAGACCAGGACAAAGCAGACCAGGTAACACACTATATGTGTGTGTGTTTGTTTGTTTGTTGGTCTCTTTCTTTCTTTTTTTTTTCCACACACCAACTATAAATATTAAAACTACACTAGAATGCAAAAATTACACACCGTCCTTCTGTCTTTGTCCAAATTCCAAAAACTAAATATAGGTTCAAATACATTCAATGAGACTGTTTCGTGTCCCTTTAGGAAAATGAGAATTTAGGAAACAGTTTATGGGAGTTGACTAGTAATCATATTAATAGAATCTTGACCAGTGATCAGTAATTAAATCTGTTACTTAACTTCCCCTCCCTCTGAATATTCTTAGAATTAGCCAAAATCTGGCATTAGGTGTAGGTTCTCTACAGCCTGTAAGCAAAGGACAGAAGCTTCCTGGTTTTTTTTTCCTCAGAACATTTGAACATTTGAATGACAATATGCTGAAAGGTATTCATGGAATTTTTGCCCAGTGATACCAAAAACTCAAATATTAGATTAGATTAGATTAGATTAGATTAGATTAGATTAGATTAGATTAGAGTAGATTAGTTTAGATCAGACTAGACTTTATTGATCCCAGAATGGGGAAATTCAATGGTCGAGGCAGCAACAGAATGAAATTAAAAAAAGAAAGTGCACATGCATTAATATAGTACAAAAAACAAGATAGTGCAAAAAAGCAAACCATATAAAATAAAAGAATAATTATAGTAATAAAAAATTATACTGACTATATACATATTTACAACATAGAGGAATTGCAAGAATGTCAGACAGTACAGATGAGACACTTACAGGACAGGGTTACACTGTTGTGTTGTTCAGTCTGATGGTGGATGAACAACCTGTGGTGGCGCTCTCTCATATATTGTGGGTAAATCAGTCTGGACCTGAAGGAGCTGCCCCCCCAGGTGTGTATGGTCCCTATGCAGTCTGGGGCTGATCCGATCCAGTCCTGGTCCGGTCTAGGGTCTAGGTCTCATCCAGCGGGATAGACCCCCCATGTGTCCACCCTACTGCATCCTTGCAGACTAGAACTACATCTGCAAATGGACATCCATCAGTCCTGGTGCATCTATAGCCTGTCCATCCATGGGAGTGGATCTCTCCTTCACTGTGGTTCTCCCCGAGGTTTCTCCCTTTTCCCACTGGGTTTTGAGTTTTTCCTTGCCGAGAAGGAGGGTCTAAGGATGGGGGATGCCCTGGACACTACTCATTTTCTTGCTGTTTATTTGACTGTTGTTTACTCCAACTGTCTCTGTAAAGCCCTTTGAGATAACCTTGTTGTGATATTGGGCTATACAAATAAAGTTGAATTGAATTGAATTGAATAGGGCTGATCCTACAGCTTTCCTGCTCTTCAGTTGCCTCAGTTGTCTCCTCACCTGATCCAATATTAGGGAGAGGGGGGAGTGGGGGAGGGGGGTTGAAAGTGTGAAAGTGAGAATGGCTGGGGGATGCTGTAGTGGCTGCTGGGCATCTACTTTCTGTTAAATATGATGCATATTGTTTCTACAGGTGCAAAAGGTGGTGAAAGAAGACGAGGCTCTGGCGAAGGTCAAGGCAGAAGACACTCAAGCTATAGCTGATGATGCTCAAAAGGATCTGGATGAGGCTCTGCCAGCCCTGCACAGTGCAATTCAAGCCCTGGATTCCCTGGACAAAGCTCACATCGTTGAAATCAAGGTGTTCACTAACCCACCCGACCTGGTCATGACGGTCATGGAGGCTGTCTGCATTCTGCTCAACTGCAAGTCAGTGGAGCTCTCTCATATACCTGATATTAGTATATGCTTTAATTTTCTTACCATTAGCATCTACAGAGTTTACCTATCAGCTCATGACATAAGTACTCAGCCCTGTTACCCTTTAAATGTAATCATTATACTGCAGTGCTACACTAAATTCACTCCTGTCATCTGTCTTTCCCTCCTTTTATTGACCACTGTCCATCCTTGGAAAATCGCCTTTTTTAAAACTTATGAACATGTCATATCTGTATTATTAGTTTAGGTTCTCCTTTTTTATCTCAGCTATTGTGAAGGTATCGTGTCTGACGTCGTCTTTGTCATTGTCATCTTTGTCTTCATCTTCGTCTTCATCTTTGTTAGCAATTTCTTGAAACATCTTCTCTGAGAAAACTTTGGACAATTACAAAGTTTGTTCACAATTTTAGAAATTGGGATTTTTTTGTTTTTGTTTTTATAAATATTCCTTTCTTTCTAATGATCCATATTTTGATGGTTTACAACATGTAAATGGTTAGAGATATTAATATAGTTCCTATTGATCACTGATAGAAGTCATACATGGACTTTGATTGAATTAGTTGAGTTCTCCTCCAGTGGAAGTACCACCCACTTCTATTGAGAGGCTGATCTCCTGCATCCAGACCTCACAAATTCAACTGGGGATTGGTTTGGATAGAACATGACGCTGACATACGGGGACACTGTAACTGGTTTTACTTCATTTATGATGCATCTTTGCCATCAACATCTTTTAAAGTAAAACCATTAAAAATTGTCTCCAGGAGAAGAGTCCAGTCCCAAAGCTTATATCACTTCTATCAGTCACCAGTGATGATAAGTATAGTGTATATGTAAGGGTAGAGACTGCGATCTGGTAGGATCGGTGATTCTACCAGTAGAGACTCTGATCGTAGTCTCTACCAGTAGAAACTCCGATCAGAGTCTCTACTAGTAGAAACTCCGATCCGAACCCTAACCCTAACCCTAACCCTAACCCTTCTACTGGCAGGATCGGAGTTTCTACCAGTAGAGACTCTGATCGGAGTTTCTACTGGTAGAGACTACGATCGGAGTCTCTACTGGTAGAATCGCCGATCCTACCAGATCGCAGTCTCTACCCTGACATATATACTAAATAACAACCATTGGTGTAGGTTTGACAAGTGGCAGTAAAATATCATCTGACAGTAGTAGCAGTGTGGGATTGATACCTGTTATTTTCACCATAGATTTCAATATTGTGAACTTTTCACTGCAGAGAAAACTAATAAAATGGCTTTTAAAGTCAGTTCTGCATCATAATCTGCTTCTGCTTCTGTTCGTTCAAGGATTATTTATAATCCTAACCATTTGTTCTAAAGTCAGTGGTCTATAAAACTGGAAAATGAAAATCAGCATTAGATATTTTGTCCCGACTGTATAAAATTAATTTACCACAGCCTTATTTTTTTTAATAACTTCCAGCAACATGTTTTTGTTCTTACAGGCCAGACTGGTCAACTGCCAAACAGTTACTCGGACAGGCCAATTTCCTCAAACGTCTGGTGGAATATGACAAGGATAATATCAAACCACAGATCCTGCTCAAACTCCAGAAGTACATCAATAATCCAGATTTCATACCTGACAAGGTCTGTCTGGATTTCATTTCATATCATATCATATCATATCATATCATGTCATGTCATGTCATATCATGTCATGTCATGTCATATATCATTTCATGTCATATTATATCTTATATCATATGATATATTAAATGTGATGTCATATGAGGCCATATCATGTCATGTCATATCATGTCATATATTATATCATTTATCATATCATGTAATGCTCTCTGTGTTAGTATGTTAGTGCCATACTTTGGAGGAGGGGTCAACAGTTTGGATGTCAGAGTGTTGAATGTGATGTTAGATTTAAGTTTGTACAAATCATTCTCTCAGGTGGAGAAAGTATCCAAAGCCTGCAGGTCAATGTGCATGTGGGTCAGAGCCATGGATCTGTACTCTAGAGTCCTCAAAGACGTTGGCCCTAAAAGAGAAAAACTGGCCATGGCACAGGTCAGTTCTATACACAGCTCTATATACTCTTATATCTATAGTTACATAACAATGACAGCATTCATTTACTATAAGCCCATCCATTCTTCAGTTCATTTTGGTCCTAATAAAGACTGTTGCACATACGCTGGAGCTAATGACAGTAAACGATGGACCCATTAGTAGGTGAATTGTTGAGTAATTGCCTGAATCTTAACACGTGCAGGAGGAACTGGATGTAACTATGGCAACCTTGAGGGAGAAGCAGCAGAAGCTTCAGGAAGTGGAGAATCAGATCAAGGTTCTGCAGGAACAGTTTGACAACAGTGTCAAGGAAAAGGAAGAGTTAGGTGAGAATGGAACCTTGACTTTTTCAAACCACTGTATGTTTTTAATGACAGATGTCAGTTTGGACATAGATAAAGTAAAGGACATCACAAATCTGTACTTAAAATTAAGTGACATGACCAAAAATAAAAGAAACAAAGTGTTACTGTAGTGTTAGTACCTATCTTGGTGGTTTTGTGATCTCCTATTTCTTGTTCCCAGTCAACACCATGGCTCTGACAGAGGCCCGGTTAACCCGGGCAGGGAAGCTGACGTCCGCTCTGGGCGATGAACAGGTTCGATGGGACCAAAGTGTCGACCAGTTTGACCAAGAAATCATTAACGTCATAGGGAATGTGTTCATTGCAGCAGCTTGTGTGGCCTATTATGGAGCATTTACTTCCCATTATAGACAGCTGGTATGTAGTAGAATGATCCTGTCATTTCATGCATTTCATTTCTTCCTTTTTTGTTGCTTCGTGCATTACAATAGAAGTGGATGCATTTAATTTGGACTCCTCAATAAGGCGAATATATATATATATATATGTATGTATGTTAACAGTGCATGGAATTAGATTCTACATCATTTAAACAGAAAACAAGAAATAGAAAAAAAGAAAAGAAAAGAAAGAAATATTTGAGAAGAAGGCAGTTATTTACCAAAGACATTCTAAATAGTTCCTGTTGAGTTGTGTGTTGGTCTTTTCCTCAGCTCATTGACCAGTGGATAAAACGGTGCCAGGACCTGGACATTCCGATCAGTTCCAGCTTCAGTCTGATCAAAATTCTAGGCGACCCTTACGTGATCCGGCAGTGGAACACAGAAGGCCTCCCTCGTGACTCTGTCTCTACTGAAAATGGCATCCTGGTGACTGAAGGCCGCCGCTGGCCTCTAATGATCGACCCCCAGGATCAGGTCAACTAACCAACTTATTTACTCACTTACTAACTAGGGTTGACTCAGACATATGATACAAACCTACCTCTGGGTTGGAAAACACTGGAAACACTGATCACAAACGAACACTTCTGTTGATAGATTTAACAACCTTCCATTCTGCCCTGCAACTAATTTTTTTTACTTTAAAGCAGCAATTTAATCTACTTTTAAAATGAGTTTGTAATCTTTTCTCATCTTTTGTAAAGAGACTCAAACCTAAAACTCACCCATTTTCCTCCTGTGTCCCAGTCATATAAACCCAGTCTGTCTGTAGATGGATAAGTCAGTGTTTCACACTTAGACACTTTGTTGGTATATTTAGTGATTTTTCAGACCCCTCTTGTGACTCTTTATCCAAAAAGACACTAGCAACAAATCGATCCCCTTTTTCTGGTGCTATTGGAGACTTTTGGAGACTCTGATGTGAAAACACTTATCGTTGTTTGTCTAAAACAAATCACTGAATATAAATCAGTCCCATTGACAGTGACTGTTTTCTTTATTGTCTCTTTTTGGTCCATTTCCATTGTTCATGTCGACTGAAAATTACAAATGTTCTGGTTGTAAATGTTCCTGTTTTACTGTGACTTGTTGTCATTTCCTAAGTGGACCGTGAGGTTAAAAACCAAACCAAACTGAAGAAAATGAAGAGAAAAGCTAAACCAACAAACCAATAAACCAATAACTATCCTCAGTAGCTGGTCCAGAGTGTCTCTTTTTGGTCACTTTAGCCGGTCCCCAAGCCCAGATAAAGGAGGATGGTTGGAATTAGGACATTAGATAAAAAGTAGAATTGACAGAGTATAGTTCATTTGGAGTTCTAAACATACTTAGTGCAATGATATTCCTCTGTCCAACATTGTTCATTACAATTACATGAACATTTACAATTATGCAAATTAGGTAATAATGTCATTTAGTAATTTCTAGAGACTTTTAGGACAGAAAATTGATCCTTTTTACTGAGGAGTTGGAAACAGTGACTGTCAAAGGTTGAGGTGTTTCCTTGAATCTGTCTTTCTCTCAGATCCTGTCATGTTTAGGTTCTGTTTTCCTCTTTGTTCTTTGTTGAATCCACCTGTTCTAATGTTATGAAGTACAGACACACAGAAGTACATTTTCAGTTCTGTAATATTCATTTGATGTGTTGCATATTCAGTAGGTGTCAATCAAACACTAAATAAATCATGCTGTGTTGTAACAGTCACATCATTCATGGATGTAGGATTATTAATCGAACCTCTCATTGTTGACACTTAAAAGTTATTTGTTTCACCATTAGGCAAACAGGTGGATCCGCTCAAAAGAAGCCAAGCATGGTTTAAAAGTCATCAAACTCACAGACCCAGACTTCCTCCGTAATCTAGAGAATGCCATCCGCATAGGCATACCTGTACTGCTGGAAGAGGTAAGAACACAAAACTCACAGAAAGAAATCAAAAGAACATTCACAAAAATAAATAAAAAGAACACAGCACTAAGGAAAACCCTCAAAAAACATGCCTCAAAAAATAAATAAAAACAACACCACTCATAAAAATAAAAAACACACACTCCAGTCATAATAAAACACACACACCAGTCATAGCCCTGATGTTGTCAGTTTGGACATGGATGGGCATGTACATGGACTAATGAAGGTGGTCATTTGTTACTGATTCTCTGTATGAATGTCTGTATTTTTGTTGGTGTGCAGCTGAAGGAAAGCCTGGATCCAGCTCTAGAGCCCGTCCTCCTAAAGCAGACGTTTGTGTCTGGGGGACGAACATTGATCCGACTCGGAGACTCAGACATCGACTATGACAAAAACTTTAGATTTTATATGACCACGAAAATGTCCAACCCACATTATCTACCAGAGGTAAGGACATCACACACACACACACACACACACATCACTTAAATATGAGAGTGTTCTTATAATTGTCTGACTTTGTGTGTATGTTGTGTGTAGTTTGTGTGCACATTGTGTTCTTAATTGTTTGCATATTCCTTTCATGTTTCAGGTTTGCATCAAAGTAACAATCATTAATTTCACTGTGACTGAGTCTGGTTTGGAGGACCAACTGCTAAGGTACAAACACAGATTCTGGGGAACATTACATACACAACACATTCAATAATAACACTAACTCCATGTGTGTGTGTGTATATATATATATATATATATATATATATATATATGTATATATATATATATATATATATATATATATATATATATATATATATATATATATATATATATATATATATATATATATATGTATGTATGTATGTATGTATGTATATATCCACCTGACTGGGTCTTGACAGTGATGTGGTTCGTCTGGAGAGTCCACACCTCGAGGTACAGAGAAATCAACTGATTGTACAAATAAACGAAGATCGAAACCAGTTGAAAGACATCGAAGATCGTATCCTGAAGCTTCTGTTCACCTCTGAGGGGAACATCTTAGACAACGAGGAGCTGGTTCAGACTCTGCAGGAGTCAAAGGTCAATACTGTTCATAGGGATGTTTGGCCTGGTTCTGCACAGTTATTATGATTATGATGATGATTATTATTACTACAATCATTCTTTAACTTTGTCATTGGCTTTATTTTTTATATTGACTTGTTACATTATTTTTCCTCTGTTCTCCTTCTCATTAGATTAGATTAGATCAGATTAGATTAGATTAGAGTAGATAGAACTTTATTGATCCCTCAGGAAAAACATCGAAAGTACAAATATAAGAAATATTAAAACACAAAAAGAAAATAGTAATAACTATACAGGGTGGGGAAGCAAAATTTACAATGAACATTTAGTTGTTTTTTCTCAGCAGGCACTACGTCAATTGTTTTGAAACCAAACATATATTGATGTCATAATCATACCTAACACTATTATCCATACCTTTTCAGAAACTTTTGCCCATATGAGTAATCAGGAAAGCAAACGTCAAAGAGTGTGTGATTTGCTGAATGCACTCGTCACACCAAAGGAGATTTCAAAAATAGTTGGAGTGTCCATAAAGACTGTTTATAATGTAAAGAAGAGAATGACTATGAGCAAACTATTACGAGAAAGTCTGGAAGATACTATTAAAGAAGAATGGGAGAAGTTGTCACCCAAATATTTGAGGAACACAAGTTTCAGGAAGCATGTGAAGGCAGTTATTGAGAAAGGAGGACACATAGAATAAAAACATTTTCTATTATGTCAATTTTCTTGTGGCAAATAAATTCTCATGACTTTCAATAAACTAATTGGTCATACACTGTCTTTCAATCCCTGCCTCAAAATATTGTAAATTTTGCTTCCCCACCCTGTAAGAATAGTTGTGAAAGAAAGGCAACTGCACATTAGAAAGGTCTAGTAGAAATAAATGAGTAAAAAGAAGTAACAATAATAATAATAATAATAATAATAAATAATTATATATATAAAATAGCAAACCAGCAGGCCTTAGACATTGCTGTATCTCTGCCTTATCTGTTCTTTTTTGTATTACTGCTGTTTTTTCTCCTTCTTCTCTTACCTTTGCCTCCATCATTCCTCAGGTGACATCAGAAGCGATAAAGCATCGTCTGGAAGAAGCTGAGTCTACAGAGGTGATGATAAACACAGCAAGGGAGCGATACCGCCCTGTGGCCACCAGGGGCACTGTGCTGTACTTTGTTATTGCCAGTTTGTCTGAGATCGATCCCATGTACCAGTTTTCACTCAAGTACTTTAAACAGGTGAGAAGAAGACAAACACACACACCTCCCTCTGACTCATAGAATCAGTCATTCTATTTTCAGGAATATGACATAAAATATATGACACATAAAGATATCATATGATATAAAATATATGATATATAATGATAATATATGATATAAAAATGGTGTTGCTTCCTGTGTCCTGTGCTTGTGTCATTTCCATCTGTTTTGTTAACCTTCAGCTCTTCAACACCACCATCGAGGGGCTGGAAAAGAGCAGCGTTTGGGAGAACCATCTGCAGAACCTTCTGGACCAGATCCTACTCAACTCCTACAATGAGACGTGTCCCGAGGGCCTGTTCGAACAGCATAAGCTCATCTACAGCTTCCTGGTGTGCGTCCAGATCCAGAGGCAGCGTGGGGACATCTTGATGCCGAATGGCAGTTCTTCCTGAGAGGAGCTGCTCTCCATGGATGGAACGGTGGAGTGGACCCGACACCTTCACTCCTACATCTGCCTCTTCTATTTAGTGAATGTTACATCTCATTATTTTCCTGTTTTGTTATTGTTCACTAAATACTTTTTCACTTATTATATGTCATTTTATAAATACACCAGCCTTTCTACCCTCGTAATGCTTTGGACATACAGTGATTTGTGCACCCCCCAACCCCCAGTTTTCAGTCATTAGTGCACAATTTGAAGTATATAAGTGATGATGACGGAAACAGCATATATTGATTATATATACCACTATATTTAAGTATAACAAAGTAGATTAGTGGGTAAGCACTGGAGCTAGAACATAATGAGGAATGAGGTTTAATTGAGCAGTTTATCATTCATCACAGGACGTGGAAGAAAAACCTGGGTGTTCAGAACCTCATACATACATAAAGCTGTACTTTCCTGTCATCTGTATGTCCTACTCAATATATCCATCATTGATGCTTCTTACAAACTTGGAATCTATATTATAAAAGCCAAGTGGCCTCTGTGTGTGTGTGTGCTTGTATGTGTCTCGGGATTCACGCAAAATCCAGAAAGAGCTGACTGCTGCAGTTTGTCATACTTATGTATTTTGGTCAATGGATACGACTAGCGAAAACGGCAAGTTAACAGGACCAATATTTTGGGAAAATTTAGTAATTTGGAATGCAATAGGCTTACAATAATGTTGCTATATTCAGAACGCTTTGGCGGTGACTGCTGGACAAATGTGGTACAGCATGCACGAATACACAACAGCATAGAAACGACCACATCTAGAACCTGTGGATCCCCACAGGTCAATGCATTAGTGTTGCTTTAATGTGTGTAGTGTCTCCATGCATCCCATCATCACCAGCTCTTATCTGTTCCTTCTGTCCTTTGAACTGAATTCTATTTCTCTGTTTCCTCTGTGCTCGAGGCCTTTCTGTCTGTTTTTCCCATCATCTCATTTCTTCACCGTTGTAATCATCTCCGCTTCCATCTCCTGTTTCCAGGAGTATGCCAAATGTCCAGATGTGCCATGGCTCAGTGATTTTCAGTGGCAGACGTGTCAGGATCTGGAGCATTCACTGCTGTGTTTCAAGGGCATCTCAGAGGAAATGACCAGAACCCACATCCCCGTCACCCTGGGTAACCCTTCCCTTGTCACCTCATCCTGGCCAGTCTGGTTATAAGTGATAAGCATATGTCATACATTATGTCTCTGGGACACATGAAGGAAAACTCATTTTGGATCCAGACACAATGGCTTTGTTTCCTGTCAGCTGTTTTAACCTCTATTCTCATGTATTGTTTTCAAATGTTAGGACAATTTCAAGGGTCTATTAATCCAGAGACTTGGGAAGGCTACATGTCAGAGTTGAAGACAGAGGATGGGTTCAAAGGTCACTGGGATGAAAGGCTGAGCTCCTTCCAGAAGTTAGTCCTCATCAAGAGTTTCCTGGAGGAGGAAGGTAAGGACCAGAGTCTATGACACATACCTGTGGAGGAGGTGGGTGTTTTTACTCGCACACAGTTTTCCTGCTTAAAGGGGCTGTCAGAAATGACTGCACAAAAGTCAAAACATTTCAATGTTTTGTCTCATTTTCAGACCTGAACAACAAACCAGAGATTCAGAAGACATTCATGCTTTTTCCATTCCATCCATTATAAGTTGAACTGGGGCTTCAATTAATGATTATTTCAATAGTTCATTAGTCGGATTGTGAACTGCAAAACAAAAAAAGGCTTTTATTTATATTTATTGCAGCAATAAAAGACATTTTCTTTCCTTTAGTGATAGCATTTAGTGCAATTAGAATGCATAACAAAGTTTGTAAAAGAAATATACAATTCAATGTTCAACAAATATTATAGCCGCAATAAATACCTTTTCCCCCTTAAACAAAAGTACATTTTATGCAGAACAATTCCAGTCCCTGTTTGTACAAAGTTTGTTAAAGAAACATCTAAATCCTTAAAGAAAAGTGCACGAGGTCACTAACGACCTGTCGATAACTAAAGTACTTCTGGACTAATTTTGCCGTTGACCTTTTGTCGACCAGTCGACTAGTCATTACAGCCTTAGGTTAATATGTTCATGTAGTCAAGTTTCATTTGTATTAATTATACACATGACTTTGGCTGATGTTTTGCTTCTATGTCACCCATAATTCTGTCCATGCTTTTCTGTCTTATTGACCCTCTGTCCTCCATCTTACCTGTGTGCAGGTTGTATCTGCAGCCACTGAGTTTGTGATAGTCAGTCTGGGGAAGCAGTTTGTGGAAAACCCTCCAGTGGACCTGGTTCACCTTTACAGGGACATGTCCCCCTCCACTCCACTGGTGTTCATTCTAAGCACAGGCTCTGACCCAATGGGCGCCTTCCAGCGCTTTGCAAAAGAAAAGGGGTATCTAGATAGGTATGAGAAACAAATGGACCAAATATGATAAGGATAAGGTGTAAAGAGTGCATGAAAATACTTCCAGGAATCTGAGGTGATGGTCAACAGGCTGAAAATATGGACAAATGTGTCCTTGATGAAGGTTTTTACTACTTATACCTTTGTCTGTCAGGGTGGAGTCCATCTCTTTGGGCCAAGGACAAGGGCCGATAGCAGAGAAGATGATCCACGCAGCTGTGAAAAGTGGGAACTGGGTTTTCCTTCAGAACTGTCATCTGGCTGTGTCCTGGATGTTATCCATGGAGGAGCTCATCAAGACCTTCACTGAACCTGGTACATATTTAAATCCAGCTCCAAAGGCTTTGACATCAAATCTAGAAAAAGTTGGAAGCAATTAATTATGTGTTTGTTTGTGTTTTTTTACAATAAATTGACCATAAAAGAACATTAGTAGTATCTGTATTGGACATTAATATAAGATGAGATTTGAACTTCATCATGAAGGATTTTTCCTCATTGTTTCTTTTCAGACAAATCCATCCATGAGAACTTCCGCCTGTTTCTCAGTTCCAAGCCGACCAAAGTATTTCCTGTTACCGTGCTGCAAAACTCTGTCAAGGTAAAAACGCAGAAACACCAGAGTATAATTGATGTATTTTCCTAGTGCTGGGCATTGAACAGTTTTGTATCACTCTTTTTTTAAAGTAATCATCCCTTCAAAGCAAACAGTCATATTGAATAAAGCCTGTTTTAGGTTTCTGAGGAGAACTAGGAGTTGATTTGGTATATGTGACAATAGTAGTTTGAAGAGACCCCATTAATTACAGCAGAGAAATCAAACTGCTGAACTGTTGTGTTCTACAGTGTGGAAAACTTTGCTCCAAATCCTCTTAACATCTTATGGAAACACAAATCAAGGTTCCTTTCCAGAGCACTGCACTGGAAAAATGCCCCTTTTAAAACAAGTACAAACAATTAAAAAAGGATACTTTGCATGGAATTGAGCAAAAAAAAATCTGCTAATGGAATAAATTAAAATTATCTTGGTAAGATTTCTTCAAATAAGATTTTCAAGACCTATTGTCTAAAAATAAGTTGTTATATCTCACTGAAAAGTTACTCTTTAGGTGATTGTGTCTTATTTTAAGTGTGATGTGATATTTTGACTAGAAATGACAAAAATACACTTGGTAAGATTTAGATTTTTTCCAGTGTGACTCTTAATAGTGCCACCTGCCAGCATCACCTCGCAGACCTTTAGCAGTTGAAACCACACCTCCTTTACTTTTTTTGCCTTTTTGTCTTCATTGCCAGGTGACTAATGAACCTCCTAAAGGTCTGCGAGCCAATCTGCGACGGGCCTTCACAGAGATCTCCAACAGGTTCTTTGAAGACCACATTCTAGGACACCAGTGGAGGAAGATGGTCTTTGGAATGTGCTTTTTCCATGCAATTGTCCAGGTTCACAACATACACACATTATCAACACACTGGTCTGTGTCTTTTCTTATTTCCATTTATGTCCTTATTTGTGTTCTGTCCTGCTGTGCATGTGTCTTAGGAGCGGAAGAAGTTTGGTCCTTTGGGCTGGAACATCCGCTATGAATTTAATGACAGTGACAGGGAGTGTGCCCTGTTGAACCTCAACCTGTACTGTAAAGATGGACCCATCCCATGGGACGCCCTGGTCTACATCACTGGTAAAAACACACACACAGTACTACACAGTACTAAGTCTATGGTGTACACACAGTACTCAGTCTATGGTGTACACACAGTACTCAGTCTATGGTGTACACACAGTACTCAGTCTATGGTGTACTACTCAGATGCAGACTGTATTCTTATTGAACACAGATTGGCTATAACTCATTGTCAGTGTGTTAGTCAGATGTCATTGTTTGGTCCCACTTCAGTTTTCGTTAAATGCCTGTTATCGTCCATATCACAAACACAGTTATTTAGTGTCTGTTAGTGTGGAAGGTTCTGAATAACGTTTAGAAAACGCCCCGGCCTTCAGTGTCCATCTGTGTTCACTGATATAAAGCAGAGCAGATACAGGCTGTTGGTATGATGTAAGCTTTTGGGGGTGTGTCCTCAGGTGAGATCACATATGTATGATCATTTTTTGGGGGTGTGTCCTCAGCTGAGATCACATATGTATGATAATTTTTTGGGGGTGTGTCCTCAGGTGAGATCACATATGGAGGCAGAGTGACGGATGTGTGGGACCAGCGCTGCCTCCGGACCCTCCTCAAAGGCTTCTTCTCCCCTCAGACCCTGGAGCCAGGATACACCTACTCCTCCTCTGGTACTGTTGGTCATCAGAGCCCAGACAAACATAAAAGACACCTTTTATTGTACAAATGCCTCTGAATCCCAGCGTCGGCCTACTTGTGTTTGGGTTCATGTTTTTTCCCTGTGTGTACATAAGGTATCTACTACGCCCCAGAGTCAAATGAACTGGACCAATACAGGAAGTACATAGACAGTCTTCCAATTATAGATGGTCCTGAGGTCTTTGGTATGCACGACAACGCCAACCTGGCCTTTCAGGTGAGGATCAGTGCTCATATGATCAGCATCAGAATGAAAAAAAAAACAAAACAAAAAAAAACACATGAAATAATTCAATGTATCTGCTTTTTGGTCAGTTAGACAGCTTGAAAAAACAGATTATTATTAAGTCATTATTGATGTAAATGTTCAGTTTGGGTGTCAGTAATTTCCGTTGGAGCTGTTTCGTTTCTTTCAAAAAGTCAGCGTTCTGTACTTACGTTCACACACAATATTTAATCCAGTGTGCAGCTGCAAACATGTTTATTCCATTTCTACCTGTTTCACTTCATTTGAGTTTTGGTCATTTGGAAAATGAAACAAAAGAAGAAGAGAAGCCACGAGAAGTGAACAGACAAGGTCCATTTGATGAATTCACTCTTTTGAGTGTATTCAGCGAACTCATTTAGTATATGCAGCAGTATTCAGATGGACATAGAAATAGACAGAGACATGGACAGAGACATGGACATACATGCAGACAGAAACAAAGACATAGACAGAGACATGGACATAGATTCAGACAGGGACAGAGACAGAGACATGGACCGAGACATATGATTGCTATGCACTTGTAGCAGTGAGCAAATGTGCTGTAGTAGACTATAGAGTGTATTATCAGTCCAAATGTGTGGTGGTAGAGGATGCTCAAAACAAACAGGATACATGTGGCACTGGAGAATCTGATGTGGACCACAACAATAAACTCAGGTCAATGTAGGACATGAAAAAGTCAGTTTAAGACAAAATACTCATGACAATAGCCTTTTAGATACTGTTTATATTTTAGTGCTACAATCATGAGAGCATGTACTATTGTTATTAAATATTCGGTTTATTTTGACAGAAATATCTCATTTTGCTGCTTTTAAAACCGGTTCATGGTTAAATTGTGAACTGCTCACTGTTGCTTGTCGATCTATCAGTAATTCTCATGTAAATCTGGATTTTGTATGTGTGCTTCCTTGTGTCTTTGTGTATTTGCATCTTCAGCGACAAGAAACCGTGACCCTAATCAACACCATAATGGATGTGAACCCTTGTTCTTCAGTCCATGACGGAGCTAAAAGTAATGATGAAATTGTCTGTGATTTGGCTGAATCCATCTTAGCTAAACTCCCAGGTAGATAAACATGCACACACACACACAGAAGCCATTTAAGTTCATGTCAATCGTCATAATAAAACCTCAACATCTGTCTGTGTGTTTCTCTCTCTCTCTCTCTCTCTCTCTCTCTCTCTCTCTCTCTCTCTCTCTCTGTCTGTCTGTCTGTCTGTCTGTCTGTCTGTCTGTCTGTAGACCGTCTGGACATGGCTGAATCAGCTGAGACCCTGTTTGTTCCAGATGTAAATGGTCGTATTAACTCCTTATCAACTGTGTTGGGACAAGAATCAGACCGCTTCAACAACCTGCTGACAGTGCTCAGGGTGACTCAGATTAACAAACACTTTTTTCATTTATTTAGACTTGTTTTATGCTACATTGCCACAAAAGAACACTGTTTCCATCTCCTCAGTATTTAAGTATCTGCTTTCTGTGCTAGAAGCCAGTAGAAGTTACTAAATGACATCATCACCTAATTTGCATAATTGTAAATGTTCATGTAATTGTAATAAATGATGTAGGACAGAGGAATAACATTGTGTGAGAGACAAAAAATGAGAATAAAAACAGCCTAAATCAGTGAGTAGGAGGGGCAAAGTGTTATGCAACTAATGGGGGTATTAGTAAGCTCCGCCTACTTTTCTCTTCATTTTCTTCAGTTTGGTTTTTAACCTTACGGTCCACTTAGGAGACGACAACAAGTCACAGTAAAACAGGAACATTTTCAACCAGAACATTTGTAATTTTCAGTCGACATGAACAATGGAAATGGACCAAAAAGAGACAATAGAGAAAACTGTCACTGTCAATGGGACTGATTTATATTCAGTGATTTGTTTTAGACAAATAATGATACGTCTCCAAAAGTCTCCAAAACACCAGAAAAAGGGGATGGATTTGTCACTAGTGTCTTTTTTGGACAAAGAGTCTCTAGAGGGGTCTGAAAAATCACTAAATATACCAACAAAGTGTCTAAGTGTGAAACACTGACTTTTCCATCTGCAGACAGACCCTGGGTTTATATGACTGAGACACAGGAAATCATCTGGTGTCATTTACAGGAAAATGAGTGAGTTTTAGTGTTCGAGTCACTTTACAAAATATGAGAAAAGATTACAGACTCATTTTAAAAGTAGATCAAATTGTTTCTAGGTGCTTTTTGAAGTAAAAAAAAAAAAAAAAGAAAAACAGTCGCTAGGGTCTGAAAAATTGCTGAATCTATCAACAGAAGTTTTAAATTGGCATCAATGCAAAAGAAGCCTTGGTCATGTTAGTCTTCTTTCACCTTCAGTTTATGAGTTTGCAAAACACATAACCTTATATTCATATTTAAAACTGTAAAAGTGTCTATGCAAGTGTATTCCTGTGGTTAATGATATATTTGTTTTAATTGTTGATGCAAATTACCACATATTATTTCTTCCAGATGAAACATATTCAGCAATTCTGTAAAACATGGCAGAAACATGGAGACTTTAATCTAATATTACTATCTGCTTTTCCAGATCCACCGTCTCAGTATCTTTTTGTCTTTTTCAGTCGTCTCTTACCAATCTGCAGAAGGCCATTGCAGGTCTAGTGGTGATGTCTGAGGAAATGGACTGTATCTACACCAGCTTCCTCAACAACCAGGTTCCCAAACACTGGGCAAACTCCGCCTACCCTTCACTGAAGCCTCTGGGGTCCTGGGTTAGAGACCTGGCCCTCAGGACCTCCTTCATCCAGGTAGAATAGAATAGAATAGAATAGAATAGAATAGAATAGAATAGAATAGAATAGAATAGAATAGAATAGAATAGAATAGCCTTTATTGTCATTGTGTGTTCAGTGAAATTAGGAGTGCTACTCCAGTCAGTGCAAACAATATGAAGTAAAGTAAAATTAGAATAGAACTCAAAGTAGAATAGTGAGTAATGCATATGTATCTGAGTAAATATTTCATAAATATTGCATTGTTATTGTAAGAACAGAGGATTATTCCACGATATGGAAGTCAAAACAGATACTCACATACTAAAAAACACAGGCCAATGTTATGTGCATACCTGTCGGCGAATGAGAAGATACTGATATACTTGTTTTTACACCTCGGCCGAGGGGTGTTGTAATCGTTTTGTCATCCATCTGTCTGTCTGTCCATTCAATGACATAATCACATTATCTGAAGAATGCATTGACATATCTGCACCACATTTATACTGTGGATGCATCTTGGCATGGAGCAGAAGCCTGTTGAAAATCAGTGACCTTGACCTATTTTTTCAAGGTCAAATGTCCTTGTGCAGTTATAATATCTGAGTACTTTCCAATATAAATATGTATGTATGTATGTATTTTACACAAAGACAATCTAATCTAAATTTTAGGGCAGTAACTTCCAACAGAATCTTACCCTATATTTGGTAAATGGACTGAACTTATATAGCTACTACACCTTAACGGGGCCCAAAGCGCTCTACAGTTCTTCACATTCAACCATTCACACACATTCATACACCAGTAGGCGGCTGCTGCCATGCAAGGCGCTGCCAGGCTCTACTGGGAGCAATTGAGGGTACAGTGTCTCGCCCAAGGACACTTCAACATGTGGACAGTCGGAGCCAGGATTCAAACCGCCGACCCTTCGGTCAAAGAACGACCCGCACAACTGAGCCACAGGTGCCCATATTTGCCGGGATTAAAAGTGCACAGCACATTATGTTGTGATACTGTATTGATTTTCAACAACTGGGGCGTCATGGTTTTGTGAAAAGGTTATGATGTGATTATTGTGGCCAATATTGCACTTAATGATTGTGACAAGACTCGCTTGGTTGTCAAGAAAAATGCCCTTATTACCGATCATCAAATTACACTAAACTAATCACTTCAAGTACTATTAAAAAATACAAAATTATTCACTTTATGCTGCATACTTTACGCTGTACCCCCTCTGGTCAATGTCACTGAATGCAAAATAACACAATATTGTATCACCAGATTCCTGTCAATACACAGCCCTTAGTCATTTAAAATTTCATATTCTCTTTCAATAAACCTCATTAATTAGAAATGAATCAGATGATTTAAATACTGATGAAAATGTGATAACCCCTCCCTTGGTTCAAGTGTTTTTGTCTTCTGTCAGTAACTCTGACACTCACTGATATGCTCGACATTTAGTCAGTGCATTCTCCTTTAGTTATGTGCATGTGCTTGTTTGTTATCTCTGTTGTATATGATTACATAGAAAAATGCTGATAAACACAAGCACCCCCTGAAGCACTGACCTTCCCCCTCTCCTCATACTTTCTTACAACTTCAGATGTTCTTCTGTAAGACTGGTCTGAACATTAACACATACTCTTCCAAGCACACATACAGACAGAAAATAGACAAAACCATGTCATGTTGTATTCATTCAAAGGGATGACTGGCCTCTCACTGTCTGAAGAGAGAATGCACCTCTGAGTCACTTTCGAGTCCCATATGAAACAGGAGGCCTATAATGCACCATGGCTTGTAAAAACCTGAACAAAACATGTAAAAGAATAGGTTATTTAAATGCACACACATTACAACACATCTCAACTCTTCCTTGTTCTCTTCTGCCAGAGTTGGATCATACGTGGTCAGCCCAGATCTTTTTGGATCTCTGGATTTTTCTTCCCTCAAGGGTTTCTTACTGGTAAAATATTACTACGTACTAAATGTGTTTTCATGTATTTGTTATGAATGTGCTATAGAATTAGAGTGATCTTTCTTAGGTATAAAAAATCCAATTGGAGTTGAAGAAAGTCTGTTGTGTTTTCTGGGGCCTATAGGGGTGCTGCAGAATCATGCCAGATGTTACAATCTGCCCATTGATGAGCTCAACTTCCGCTTCACCATGGTGCCCGTCTATAGAGACCAGGTTGTGGTCTGTGAGGCACTACGCACTCTGGACAGTAACGCTAAACTGGACATGGATGACAAGGTATGGAGGGTCTACCTGTACAAATCTTATTGTTGATGTTTCATCTTTTTGCCTATCGTTTGTCCTAATTTGTTTTCTCTTTTTGTGTAAAATAGTAATGATTTAAAAATATGGATGTTTGCAGATGTTTGCTTTAGCACAGCTGTTTCATTTGTGGTCACAACAGTTACCAGAGGTAGAGGACGGTGTGCTCGTCCACGGCATGTTCATGGACTCCAGTCGCTGGGACGATGAGAACATGGTGATTGAAGACGCGTTACCTCGAGTGATGAACACCATGCTGCCAGTGGTGCACTTTGAGCCTCAACAGAGCTACATACCTGATCCTGACCTCTACCACGCTCCACTGTACAAGACCTCTGCCAGAGCTGGAACCCTCTCCACCACTGGTACCTGCTGGACAGTCAGTCTCTCACTGCTGTCATTGATTATTAGTTCTTCTGGGGGTATTCTAAGTAATTTCCAGACCAGCATATTCTGAGTCTAACCTGGGGGTCACATCCTGGTTGAACTTGTCTTGATACCTCACCAGGAGGTGTGCAGAAGGAATCCTGACCAGATGCTCAAACCACCTTTAGTGGCACCTCTTGAAATGGGGTAGCAGTGGTTCTACTCTGAGCCTCTCCTGGATGGACAAACTGGGTCTCCCATGCCTGACTGGAATCCTTCTACACCACTGGATCCAACTCACCACCATATGGTGATCAGTTGACAGCTTTTTTGGTTCATAGGGGCAGACTAGAGTCAGAGCCTGTTCCCTAGCCCAAAGGGGGTGTTGAAACAACCCTCTTGTTGCCCGGGGCAAATTCCAACATATAGGCACTGAGTCAGGGGGCTACAGGTAACCCCATAACCATTCTGCACCTCTCACCCTGGGCAACTCCAGTACAGAGAGAGTCCAAGCCTTAAGCTGTGCATAGAGGCTAGTCTAAGTATCTAGTATCTAGTATCTAGTCAATACCTCTCAATTTCCTGCATCAGTTCAGGTTCTTCTCCTACCAAGGAGGTGATATCCCATGCTCCTAGATCCAGTTTAGGCAGCCCAGGGTCAGATCACTAGGGCTCCTGTAGCTGGCTGATGCATGATCTCCAATGCACCAGAGATGTATGGCTCCTGTAGGTTTTGCATACACAGGAGGGTGGTCCCATGTAGCCCCTTTGGGCTGAGCCCAGCCAGGTGAGGGAGACACTACCAAAGGCTAGACACCCCCAACAACATAGCTCAACATCATTTGGACATTCCAAACCCTCCACCATGTAAAGGTGGTCATTCAGGGAGGGGGACTTTATCAACCACTTAAAGGAATTTGTGTAAATCAGAATGGCATGTATGTATCATCAGCCACTTTTACACAGAGATCCTGGAAAAGAGGTGAGATGGTGATCCCACCTTTTTACCACCGCTGACCGATTTCCACAGCCAAGCCAAAGCAGTAACAGAGGTGAGACAGGCTGGACTTTTACACAACAGACCTGTGTTCCAGAACCAAAGGGGCAGTGACGCAGTTTATAGTGTGATGTATAACTTGCACATTGGAAATACCCCCAGCATAACGGTGTTGATTCTCAAAAACAATGGAGGATGAACAGAGCGCAGCAAATGTTAGCATGGATAGAGTCCTCCGCCCAAAGTGACAACAGCTTGCAGATCTCGGCGTCTCCCCAGTTTGACATCGTTTTAGTCATGTTGATATGTTTGTTTACTGTACACAGCCCGCACTCATTTTTAAATCCCCCCAGGAGGGGGGTCGCACACACATCATCACATCTTGGTTGTGGAATCAGAGGTGTTCCTTTTACATTACGTTCCAGAATCATGATTCCACCTTCATCTCGACTCTGTTCCTACCTCCAGAGGTGTTACAGAGCCATGACAGAGGTGGAACCAAACGATCCACCATTTCATTTACACAGACGTCGTTCTGGAATAAAGGTGAAATATTCCCAGAACAGAAGTGCTGTCTAAAAGAAACTTCAGTTTATAGTAAAATGTACTGCAATTTCTGATAGATGCTATGACTGAGAGTTCAATGACAATGAATGAGGATTCACATGTCTCTAGTAAGAGAAAGACAAAGGTGTTTAATGAGACAATGTTCCATGAAGGGGAAGAAAATCCAAAATTAGAAATGTAAATATGGGAAACACCCCCCAGGGCTAACCCTAACCCCCTGAGACAGAGCTGTACATGGAGAAATCCTTCGTGTTTAGCTTTTCTACGTCCTTTGTTGTTATTTTGTAGAAATTGTTAAAACCTGATGTAAACCAATTCAAATAATTTTGTCCCTGTACTAAAGCTATTGAAGATTGATTTGTAATTTTTTCTCTCGCCTTTCATTTGTGTCTCCTTCTAGGTCACTCGACTAATTTCATCGTGACAGTGTTGCTTCCATCCAAGCGACCCAGTGATTATTGGATATCCAAAGCATCTGCTCTCCTGTGCCAGCTGGATGACTAAGTTTTTTCCATATTAAATTTAAAAAGTTTTGTCATTTTTAATGTACTTCTAAAATATAACACAGTACATCGGCATTAAAGCCTTAGTGGAATTATTTATAACAATTTTTCAAAGACATGATGAATGTTGAGAGTGTACTGGTGCACAATCCCCACACATATAGTTCAGATAACTGTAAACAGGCCAGGGTTAGTTCAACAGGTGACAATAGAGGGTATGCACGTGACGTCACTGCTAGTGGAAGTCACTGTGGTTTCGCCCACTGAGTGGCAGAAAGAGGGAGATGAGTGGCAGCGTTGGCTTCAGTACTGTCTAAACTGAAGAACAATATTAAATAAAAAAACTGGGGAAGAGCTGTTGTGCGATTGATTGTATGAACAGGTTTGAAAAGCAGTGGGAGCTATCGTTTTACAGACACCGAAAGACGAAAAAAAGAGAAGTAGATGGATCCACAAATCCGAAACCAAACCTAATCTTGTGGATCCCCTTTGGTGTCAGGTAACACTTAATTTATGCAGGTTGCTTGTGCCACTCGTCTGATTTAGAGGGGTGTGGCCCGGGGGGGTGACATATGTGCATACCCTCCATTGACCCTTTGCATGTTACGTCATGCCCCTGTTCGCGCCGCAAACAAGCGCCATGACAGACGGCGGAAGTGCCGGACTGCACACCGGACGGCAAATTGGCTAATATCGAATTTGATCTGAACGTTCTCGTTTTTTAACCCTGCTTTACACGTACAGTGGTCGCACACAACAGTTCCATCCTTCTTCAGACACCCATGGTTTCAGCTGGTTCCAGACAGAGCCTGGATCTGATGGACCTGATATTACAGATAGAACAGGCTGTTTGTGTCCAGAGCATATTAGCTCCACCAAATGCTAGCTAGGTGGTAGACTGGGTTAACTACTATGAGCCACTCTGTTCCAGTGGCTGTCATAAGTAGCCTTCAATATTAGCTCTGTTGTTGTAGTGGCTGCCTTTTTTACCAGCTACATTATGTTAAAAGAAATACTGTTATTGTCGTTATGCTGTTCCATACGTTCTAGTGCTGGAACTGTACATATGACTGTGTGTAGATAGTAGAAAGGCAGACACTTCAACAACAGAGCTAATACTGTCGGATACTGATGACAGACACTAACATTATTACACAATGTTAGTTAATTAGAGCTGCTTTTGGTTCCAGTCTATTTGAGTTTTGATGGCATGCTGGGGAAACATGTTAAAAACATACACAGCTAGCTAGCTAACGTTAGCTGTAGCTTACCTTTACCATTATGAGATCCATTCCTCTGCTGTGAGCGCAGCACAGCGACTCGGTAATCTAACCTGAGACTAAGAACTGGTATCATCCAGACTTTAGTCTGCTTTTAGATCAGCACCTGTGTATGGGGACACTCCATTTATAACATAATGCTACAGATCGTGTGCTTTAAACTCTGGTAGACTGGAGGAATTTGATAGATCCGTAAACACATCAGGAGGAAGAAGGTATGGGTTGGTAGCTAGCCCTGCTATCGCTAGCTTCTCCAAATAACGTTCTTTGTGCCGTCCAGTAAGGTGAGTCACTTCGCAGGACAACTCCAAAACTTTATTTTCAGTGCTGGTAGCCATAATCTGTCGCTCATTTGTTTGTTTATTGTGTTGCATTTGCCGTCCACCCTGGCGTTGCACCGCTAGTCACGTGATAACTTTGACGTCAGTGCAAAGGGTCAACAGGAAGTATGTACAGCACTAAAAACCAACATGGAAAATGAGCGTCTGTAAACTAAAGTGGTAGTATTTAGTGTGTAACAAAAAATGTGCTTTTCAAAAACAAGCTTTAACAAATCTACATTCATATCATATTGTACTTTCATTGAGCTAATATTTGTCATCTCCATCTGGTCTATGTATTGGACCCCCACCCAAACCACAGAGTTGTGCCCAACCTATTTCTCACAGACCGATTAACCTGATGCAGGTGAGATTAGACACATGTTGTTTACATGGGCCTCTTTTTCTTTTTTTTTTTTTTGTTCTTTTTCCCATAAAGAAATTCTTAAATTTATTCAAAAGATTGATAGTTCAGACTGGGTAGGCAGGCTGTCAGTGAGCAGGAGGGGCAAAGTGTGTGGACCGAGGGGGGTATGAGGAAGATCAGCTTACTTTGATAATATTATATGATGATATGATTATAATTTTATATAATGACATGACTACAATATTGCACGATGACATGATTATATTATATGACATAATTATAATATTATATAATGACATGACTATAATATATGATGTCATGATTATAATAAATGATTACATGATTATAATATTACATGATGACATGATTATCGGCTAAAATTTGCTTAGAGGTCTTATTTCTGTCTTTGTGCATAAGAAATCAATATAAGTGAATCCTCAAAGGAACTTTGTGTTGGTAAATGCAAGTTATGCAAATTTACAGGATTTCAGTTCTGTCGCAACATGTTGATGGTCATATGAACTATGTTTTCAGCTCAAAAATGTCCAATTTCATCACAATTAATGCCATATTTTCATGTCACAAATGGCCAAGTTATATTTGAACTGAATTTACCTGAAAAACAAATATTCTATTCTTTTAGATTCCCCAGTTTTTCTTACCAGATTATATCCTACATATCACATGTTTTATTTTTACAGGTTCAATATGGAGTATGGTGCTGATCCATCCTGCTTATGTTACACCAATACATACATTAAGAATGTCACACGTCACTTTTTAAATCAACAGTTTTCTAATAAGCATTTTTATAAAGAAATAACAATTCTATATTGTTATTTCCTCTTTAGTATGATGATAAACTATACAATAAATAATTATGATCCTACTTTTTGCACAGGGATCATTAGTGTAAACGGTGACATGGCTGCCGAGCATCAGTATGATGGGATCTGTAACAACCATGTCACATCCGTCCACTGCCACATTTTGTGTTTTTGTGTCAGCTGTTATTGTTTTAGATCCACAATACTAACATTTATGAATAAGAGGAGAATTAGCAATAGTAAGTCTGTAAGTTTATTCCTAATAAAGTACTGGTACTGACCAGATCATCATGGGTAATGTCGCGTCCGTCCACCAGCAAAAGTTTTCACATACACGTGCTATTGAAAATCCAATATTTCTGACAATATAGCTTCCACTGTCAAATAATATAAGTAGTCTGTGCACAAATGTATTAGCATTATTTCAACAGAGTTCTATGCATTTCTTACAACTTTTTTTTTGACAAAAATGGCCACTCATTTGACCCCCTAAGTAAATTTTAGCCGATAATAATAATTATTGAATTACTAAAGACAAAACTACAGCTAAAACAATGATGGTAATGAATAATTGCTTCTAATGTGTTATTTTATGTTTTTCTTTTTTTGTCTCCACTTCACTTCAATTTCAAGGAAAATAAAAAGATTAATAATATTATTAATAACATGTACTCAATCAAATAAATAGAAATGATAAATATTAAAAAAAACAAATTCAGAGCTGAAAATATGATGGTTTAATCCAGTAAAACTACAGGTACTTCAGTCTAAAACACAAAAAAAAATAAAGAAAAAGGAAACAAAGTCATGCACTGACAAAGACGAAACGATGAAAACCATGAAAAAGAAAAAAAGGAAAAGACAAAATAAGGAGAAAAGAAACATAAAGAACTCAAAAAGGAAACAATGAAAATATTGTTTAAAAAACAAAAGAAAAAAGGACAGAAAAGACAAAGAAAACAGCAAAAAAAAAAAAAATGACAGAAACGTCATTAAAAACTGAAGAAAAGCAATGGACCAAAACAAATAAAGTAAAATGATATAAAAGACACAAGAAAAACAACAGAAAAGAGATGAAAGAATAAAACAATGAAAAAAAGACATAAATGGCATGACTACAATGACAAACAAAAACTCATCTAATCTAATGTTTAAAGTTATTTAATTTAATCTAATCTTATTTAATGTTATCTAATTTACTCTAATGTAATCTAATATTCTATGATCACTATGAAATTAATTTTACAAACTAATGACCTGATAAAATCATGTCTCTAACCCATTTGGTTTCATCATTTTTGGAAACAAAATATTGATAAACTAAAAAAAAAGTATAAATACAAAATATTACAAATCCTCCTTCTTCTACAAAGTTCCATATACATATGTAATAGCAGGTTTCAGCCACAAGATGTCACTGTTGGTGTGTTTCCTGGAACCATTAGCTCAGGGCTCTCAAACTCATGTTCTTTCAGGTTCCACATTCAGTCTGATTTGATCTGCAGTGGGCCGAACCAGTAAAATAATAACAGAATAACCAATAAATAATGACGACTCCAAATTTTTGTCTGTGTTTTAGTGCAAAAAAACCCCATTAAATTATGAAAATACTTATTTTTTATAAACTATCCAAACAAAAAAGATGTGAATAACCTGGAAAAAAATGAAATTTCTTCAGAAAATCAGTGCAATTTTAACAATATTCTGCCTCCACTTCTCATTTGTCCATGTGCATTATGGATCAGATCTACAAAGACACTAAACATTTAGTAACAGGCAGAAAATAGTTGAAATTGTGCTGAATTTTCTTTACACATTTCAGGTTGTTCATATTTGTTCAGATTATTCACATTTTATTGTTACAGGATAGTTTGTAAATGTAAATATTTTCATAATTTAATGTTATTTTTTGCACTAAAACAAAGACAAAAATTTGAAGTTGTCATTATTTACAGATGTAATGTAATATTATTTTTTCACATCAAACCCAGAAGAAAATCTGCAGTCATTTTTTTTTTTTTTTTTGTCTGTTATTCTGCTGTTATTATTTGACTGTAGATCAGATTGTTCTGTATGTGGAACCGCAACTAAAATGAGTTCCACAGCCTTGACTGTGGAATTTTTACACTTTGTAAATTCCAGTCCCACATTTTAACCAAAAGGCTTTTAGAACAGTTTAAGATTAGTAAAAATCTGATGGGCTGGATTTTAGACTTTTTAACAGACAGGCCACAAAGAGTGAGGATTAATGGGGTTCTGTCCGACCCAGTGTTCTCCTCCACTGGTTCTCCTCAAGGCTGTGTCCTGTCACCACTATTATACATTGTCTACACAAATATGTGTCAGAGTAAATATGAAAACAGGACCATCATTAAGTATGCAGATGATTCAGTTATAGTCAGCCTACTCAAACAGGGGGAGACCAGTCACGGCCCTGTCATTGATGACTTTGTCCAGTGGTGTGAGGAGTCCTACCTTCACCTGAACATATCTAAAACAAAAGATAAGATCATCGATTTTAGAAAACAGCAGGACAGGCACGGAGTCACTTTAATTAAAGGTCAGACTATAGAGCAAGTGCAATCATACAAATACCTTGGGACGATAATTGATGAAAAACTGAGTTTTAATGAAAACTGCAGATGTGTGTGTAAACAGGGCCATCAGCGCCTCCACTGCCTTAGAAAACTGACACACTTCCACATTGACCGAACCATCTTAACTCTGTTTTATCGTTCTTTTATTGAGTCTGTTTTATCTTTTTGTCTGGTGGCGTGGTTCGGTCAGACTTCAGCTGCAGAGAGAAACTCACTGAATCAAATAGTCAGATGGTCCAGTCGCCTGATTGGTGAGTCCCAGTCTTGTCCCGCCTCCCTGTACACTAAACAGGTCCAGAGGATGGCTTCATCAGTTCTTAATAATGACTCCCATCCTTTACGAAGTGAATTCCAGCTCCTTTCCTCTGGACGGAGGTTCTTAGTCCCAAGGTGCAGAACACAGTGTTATAAAAACAGCTTTGTTCCTGCGCCGTCACTAAACTCAGTAAGAAATAGTGACATTGTACTTTACTAACTTATTTTAGTTATTTATCCTATTTCTTAGCTCAATTTATTATTATTATTATTGTGACTTTAAATTTTATGTTCTTACGCTGGTTTTTATCCCGGATTGTTCTTATCTTTTTTGGTTTTTATTGTGTTTTATTGCATCTTGCTTTTATTTATTTGATCTTATTTATTTATTTTATTCTTTAACTTATCCATTCTGCTATACTGATGAATGGTGGAACACTGAGCACTTTTTGTCTTTTTGTCCTGTCTGTAAGCATGATCAAGTACCTGCCTTACATGTTCAGTGTATGTACTGTTGTAATACCAAAGCAATCACCTAGACTGCACAGGAAATCTACCTACAGGTACAAATAAAGTAACCTTGACCTTGATTCATCCCAGGGGTCGGATTGGAACCTTTGGGGGGACGCATTTGACCCTCTGGGACACATGTTTGACACGTGAATTAGAACCATCCCTCATTTAAACCACTAAATGTCATTTCTGTGTTTAGGAGCGAAACTTTACAAAGACACGACTGAGGATCTAAAAGGAAAAGGTTTGACTTTGGAACATGAACTTTCCATTTCATCCAGGTTCAGTGACATCACACTAATGTTTTCAGCCTTTTGTTTGGTTCCACTTTAAAGGGGAACATTTCAGGTGGATTCGTCCATTTTTTGGTCCCTTACCAATTTCCATGAGGCTTTCGAGGACACTTGGACAAGTGGACGTCCTCCAGGGATGGACCCACTGATGGGGAGGAGGGGTTTGTGGACGAACGACCTGCTGTTCCTCCTCCAAAGACACAGAAACATTAACAACCACAGCAAACAGCAGCACCTTTAGTTCATTTAATACAAGGATTTTAGTCTGAAATCATCGTTTTACAAACAGCATTTGTCAAAGGAGTGGAAATGAACAGAAACGAACCAACAGGAACAAATGGGACTGTATTCTGTGTGTCTGCTCTGCTACAACACAATAAAAATGTCAGAAATGATTCACCGAACATGTGAAACGGAACAAACCCAACGGCCGTTTGCATCCAACTGCATCTGCATGTTTATCATGTTGTAACAGAACCTACAGAAACAGGACAACGGACCCAATCCATCCAAGATCATTATCTGTACCAGGTTTTCTTAGTGAGGTCCATTTCTGCTCCTTGTCCAACACTCATACGTCCAAGTTCAGTCCGTCCTCTGTCTTCAGTACGTCTGTATTTCTGTCCAAACTAACATTCTGTGTCTACATCAGTGAAACCTCCTGTTGTCACCATGTTTGGCATCACTGACCTTCTTCTTCTCCTCCTCCTCCTCCTTCTTCTTCTTCTCCTCCTCCTTCTTCTTCTCCTCCTCCTTCTTCTTCTCCTCCTCCTCCTCCTCCTTCTTCTTCTTCTCCTCCTCCTTCTTCTTCTCCTCCTCATCCTTCTTCTCCTCCTTCTTCTTCTCCTCTTCTTCTTCTCCTCCTCCTTCTTCTCCTAAAACTCTCCTCTTCTTGGTTTGTATTGTGTTCATTCAGAGCAGCGCCCTCTGGTGGACTGATGTCAGACGCTCATTCCAACACATTGGACACATGGAAGAATACAGACAGTGAGACCAGTTGAAGCGTATGAATCTATTTCCTGAACCTAAAGGAAGCGTACATGAGCGTTCAGCGTTAGCGCAGGTCAGTATTTGATAAACGCTGAACAAATGAACTGAACCACATTCACCTTCTAGTTCATTTCATCAACATGACAGTAAATATGAAACAAACACACAGAAGGACTGGATAGAAATCACATGATATGATCACACATTCAAGCAACAGAAAATCCCAGCGGTCCATGAACACAACGTCTAATCCCACTGATGCACTGGTTCATCCACACATTCATACAGTTTTATACAAATGCATCTGTGGTGTCATCAGATCTAATGTGAACGACAAAGCACAAGACGAACAGATGGAACTGAAGTCAAACCTTCACAGTGAGCATTTACAAAGAAAAAAGACAATGATGATGAGGCTGTTTCTGTCCAAGACACAAACACAACTACAGATACACAACTACACACCACACAAACACACTGAGGATCCATAACCGAGTCCAAACCCAGCAAACAGTGGTTCAGTGAATGTGGTTTTGAAGGTGTGGATGTGGAACAGTTTGTCAGAGCAGACACTGTAGAAGGACACAGATCCAGCAGGACAGTCCACATACACTGATACTGTATCAGACCAGGAGGAGGAGGAGGAGGAGGAGGAGGAGGAGGAGGAGAAGGAGGAGGAGGAGGAGGAGGAGAAGGACCGAGGGAGGGGTGTGTATTTGCTGTCATGCCAGACAGTGTATCCACATCCATCACACCTCAGACTCCAGGACTGATCATTTCTTCCAAACTCACAGTCATCACTGTCTCCTTTCCTTCTGATTCCTCTGTAAGTCACTGATATATAAACGCTTCCACTCCACTGGACCTCCCAGTAACAGCGACCAGTCAGACCAGTTGAACTCATCAGCTGAGGTTCGGACTCAAATCTGTCCTGATGATCAGGATATGACTGAACCTCCTCCACTCGTTTCACCTTCTTGTTGTTTTCAGACAGTTTGATGTATTCATTCGCTGTGTTCAGATCCAGGGTGAGTTCACAGAAATCTGGTGGACAGAAGAAAACACAATACAGTTATTGATCAGTGATCAGCTGATTGACTGATGTCTGATCACATGACTGGGTACCATTAGACTGCTTTTGATGGATGAATCAGGTGTAATTCTAATGACAATACTGATCAATACCAGATCACCCCAGTGTTTTATACATGTATGTGTTGTTTCTGAGCCCGTTTTCACCAACACTAATGAAAGGAATGAAACCAGGAGTGAACGGATCCACAGCAGAAACAGCACATCCATCATGTCTACACAGCTTGGTTTTCCTTCTCTCTTTGTAAAGTTGCTTTTGTTCCAGGTATTACTCCAGTTCTAGAGTTCAGCACAGACTGTGGAAGGTTTGATTCAACTGATGCAGTTTGACGCTAACGTTAGCTCCAAACACAACAACAGGAACATGAATGAATGGATCAGTGAAGTACAACAAAATACAAACAGAGGAAATGTCATCATCTGGGGTCTTCAAATGGATCCCATTTATCAGAACCAACATGAGGAGGTTCTGTACATGTTTATTCTCCACCATTCTTTCTATTCTTGACTCAGATCAATAACCTGTAACTGTGTCTCAGTCCTCACTGACTATTTGTTCACATTTCAGTTTGGTTCCTGCTGTTGAATCTAATGGAATGAATTGAAACCTCAGTCAAATCTGCCCACAGTGAACACTGGTTTGTCCATCCTTTTGGGGTCTTATGTGTCTTGGACAGTGACAGTGGATGAACCTGTAACCCTGGGATGACATGGATCCAACGGTCTATCCTGTTCTAACCACTGGACCACTGGTTCATCCACCCACTCTGACCCACAGCTGAGTGTTCACATCTGGACAAACACTCACTTCCTGTTGACCTTCACTAACAGTAGGTGGGCAGGTCGTCACAGTAGGGGGTCTTTAATCTGTAATCCAATGTAAATCCACTTACACTTCCTCAGACCTGGTCTCAACCATCGGACTCCACTGGGCTCCAACCTGAAAGGAAGGGGGGGGGAGGGGGGGGTCAGAGCAGCATTAAACATGGACATGACATCACTGTGATCCACTCCAGCTTTTCTGTTCACATCCACTCACTGGTTCCTGTCAGTCCATTACTGAACATCTGTATGTGTGACCGTGGTCTGGAACTTCAGTAAAGGATGTGGAATCAGCTGTGACAGAGTGTTCCTGTCAGCTCCACCTGTTCTATCACACATTCTCTGTGTGTGCATCAGCTCAGTCCATACCTGACAGTGTCCAGTCTCCAGTGTGGATCCTCCACTAGAGCACACAGCTCCTGTCCTGAGGCTCCTGGATGGTTGTAGCTCAGGTCTAGCAGTCTGAGATGAGACAGATTGGACTTTAGGGCTGAGACCAGAGAAGAACATCCTTCCTCTGTGATCAGACATCCTGACAGTCTGCAACACAAAACATCACACATCATCTGAGGAGGGAATAGAAGCAGCGTCAGCTGTTGGACACAGTTATTCTGTGGATGGATTTCAGCACAAATGGGATTTACCTGGAGCCAGTTTCTATTTGACTGACTCGGTTCAAGACAAGATCTGAACACAGACTAAGATTAGTCCAGTCCCTGTCCAAAGTCTGGAAAGACCTGATCATATAAATAATTCATATAAATAATTTAATTTCATATAAATAAAGGAACATGCATGTGTTTCATGTCAGACACTGAACAGCTGCTCTGAAAACCAGGTCAGACTGATCCACTACAGGTACATCATGGTTTTAATCATCATCTGGTTGAACAATCCAAACCTGAGAGTCTCCAGTTTACAGTCTGGACTCCTTAGTCCATTTGATAGGATCTTCAGTCCTGAATCCTTCAAGTCGTTGTTGCTGAGGTCCAGATGAGTCAGACTAGAAGACTGGGATCTGAGAACTGAGGACAGACTTTCACAGCTTCTGTCTGACAGGTTACAGACACTTAATCTGCACAAATAGAACAGATTGGTTAGTTTTATTTAAAACAGCAGCAGATTAAACTGACCTTCACTAAACTCCATTTCATGTCAGTTCCAATAGTTCTAGAGATAATCCCTAGTTTTGGTCAAATATCAGGTTATAAAGTCAATGTATCACTGAGTTACTATTTCCTGACAGACAAACCATATGGACCTTCACTGCTGTTCATTTATGGTTATGGTTATGACCCCTTTATTTATCTGGGGGTCTCAGTAACACATACAATTACAGATTTATTTAAAGATAACCTGGAACCAGCACTGAAGACCAAACAGGATCTAAATCCATGGTCCACCATAAACTAACTCAGATGTTTGATGGACTGGATCAGATGTTCTCCTACTGTCATACACATGAAATGGATTGGATATGAATTCCATCAAGTTATGATGTTGATTAATATGATCAGTGTCGTGGTTCGACACAGAATGAAGAAGGTGTAAAAATGTCCTAAAACAGACTCTAAATTCAATCAATTCTGTTTGGACTCACACAGCTTTGTTGGAGGCTTTGACGACTGGCAGTAAAGTCAGAAGAGCCTCCTCTGAATCATCGTATTTGTTCAGGTCAAACTCATCCAAATCTTTATCTGATGACAGTAAGATGAAGACCAGAGCTGACCACTGAGCAGGAGACAGATCAGATCTGAAGAGACGTCCTGATCTCAGGTACCGTTGGATCTGATCCACCAGAGATCCATCCTCCAGTTCATTCAGACAGTGGAACAGGTTGATGCTTTTCTCTACAGACAGTTTATCATTGATCTTCTCCTTGATGTACTCAGCTGTCTCCTGATTGGTCTCTGAGCTACTTCCTGTCTGTTTCATCAGATCTTGTAGGAGTCTGTGATTGGTCGGCAGTGACAGACCCAGGAGGAAGCGCAGGAACAGGTCCAGGTGTCCATTTGGACTCTGTAAGGCCTGGTCCACAGCGGTCTGGTAGAACTGTGTCTGTGCAGATCCAGACCTCTGGGATGTGGTTTGTTCTTCTGACAGCAGATTGACTCCAGTGTTGATGAAGGTCTGATGGACATGAAGAGCAGCCAGAAACTCCTGGACACTCAGATGGATGAAGCAGAACCTCTGGTCCTGGTACAGTCCTCTCTCCTCTATAAAGACCTGTGTGAACACTCCTGAGTACACTGAGGCTGAGCTGATATCGATGCCACACTCTGTCAGGTCGGACTCATAGAAGATCAGGTTTCCTTTCTTCAGCTGCTCAAAGGCCAGTTTTCCCAGAGACTCAATCATCTTCTTGGTCTCTGGACTCCAGGTTGAATCTGTCCAGATCTTCCATCATACTTGACGTTCTTCAGTTTGGCCTGAACCACCAGGAAGTGGATGTTACATCTCAGTCAGGGTCTTGGGCAGTTGTCTTTTGTCTGTGGTCTTCAACATGTCCTCCCAGAACTGTAGCAGTGATCCAGCAGAAGACTGGGATGTGACACATGATGTGGACGCTTCGTGACGTCTTGATGTGGGAGATGATTGTGTTGGTCTGTTCTTCATCTGTGAACCTCTGCTGAAGTACTCTTCCTTCTGTGGTCAGTGAAACCCTCTGACCTCTGTCACCATGCAACACACTCAGCAGGGATCTGATTGGCTTGCTGCAGGTCGTGTGGTTATCCAGAGGCGAGCAGATGGAAGCAGGTTCCCCCTGATGAGGTTCATCAGCAGCACATCCACTGAGGTGGACTCTGTAATATCAGTCAGGATCTGAGTGTTGTTGAAGTCCAGAGGAGGTCGACACTCATCCAGACCGTCTAAGATGAACACCACCTGGAGGTCTTCAAAGATCCAGATTCCTGCTCTTTGGTTTCAGTGAAGAATGGATGAACCAGTTCCACCAGGCTGAACTTCTGTTTCAGCACATTCAGCTCTTTGAAGGTGAATGGAAATATGAAGTGGATGTCCTGGTTTGGCTTTGCCTTCAGCCCAGTCCAGACTGAACTTCTGTGTGACACTGTTTTCCCCGATGCCAGCCACGCCCTTTGTCAGCACTGTTCTGATTGGTTCATCTGTGTCAGGTGGTGTTTTAAAGATGTCTTTACATGTGATGGTTGTTGGTGGTCTGTGTGGCTTCCTGGATGCTGTTCAATCTGTCTGACCTCATGTTCCTGGTTGACCTCTGTAGCCCCTCCTTCTGTGATGTAGAGCTCTGTGTAGATCTGGTTCAGGAGGGTTTTGCGGCGTCCTGCTTAGCGATGCCCTCAACACACGCACAAACTTCCGCTTCAGCTTATCCTTCAGTTTTCGCCGACACTGGTCATGCTCTCTGAGTGAAGACAAAGAAGACAATTCAGAGGATGTTACAAACACAAATGGAAGGGGAATGTTTTCCCATTCTTCTAGTATCATATCATTATGTTACAGATTCTGTGTGTATTCAGGTACAGTCATTCATTTCCCTCCATTCGATGACTTATTGTTCATGGTCTTCCTCATATCAATGACATTCAGCTGGAAGACAGTAGAGTTTAAATGTTCAGATATGCTCATCATGTGTATTTGTACATGAGGAAACCCTTCAGTGTCTTCAATAATCAATTATTCAAACAACTAATCCATGTTAACAACACTTTTTCTTCTCTGTAGTTTTCTATCATCATTGATCTTTAATCCTGAATATCATCTTTTTCCCTTTGGAATGTCCTTTAAACCCTTTTATCTACAAGAAACACAGCTGTAAAAATATTCAGTCATGTAGGGAGTAGTTTCATCTGTTTCATCCATATGACTTTAGTCACTGTTTTCCTCTGATTCAACTCTACACATGGACGTCCTCCATCAGGTTCATTCATGTCAATTTAGTGAAATACCACTAGGCAGTAAATAATACAGTCATCTTTATTTAATATGAATGACTCAGTTATTCTCAAATGTACGTATTGGACACTACAGTGTTATGACTGAGACCACACTTGTTTTAAAGGTGGAGATGTTTTTCTGGAGCATTTTTCTATATTGCTTAAAATCCCCCTTCACACCCCCGATTGTAACCCAATTAATTAAATGTTCTAACACAAAAATAAAAAATTTTAGTCACATGTAGAACGGACAGGACTGAAAAAACACCAGCCAATCATTTTAACCATCCACTGAAATGGATTGAAGGGTGATATGTTTCTCAAACTGCTATTTGCCCCCCCTGCAACATAGCCCTCTCGGTGCACGAATTGCGTGTTCTCAAGGCTGGGAGCACTTGTACAGGAAACGAAGCCAGAGCCAGAGCTTGGCTATATATACTATATTAACTATATTAACTATGTTAACTATATTAGTTATATAACTATATTAGTTATTATAACTATATTAGTTATATTAGGCTATTAGTTATATTAGGATGGAAAGTTCACTTGCCAAACTGTTTTGTCGCTAACATAAACCACTAGGGAATGTAGCATTAGCCAGGTCGGTATGAACTGGGGCTGTTCTGCCAACCAAATATAACAGTGAAATGCACAGATTACAGTGATCAAAGCAAACTTTAGTGGACTGCTAGCCTGACATCAGTCTGACTGTAATCAGCTGTTCTTACTAGCCTGAGATTAGTTAGAACACGTGTCAAAATAACAAGTGAAAAGTCCAACTTCTAATCTAAGGGTGTATTCACACCTGCCTTGTTGGTTCATTTAAAACAAACCAGAGTTCGTTTGCTCCCTTGGTTCAGACCTTTTGAGCTGGTGTGAATAAAACCACCGAACTCTGTTCCAGACCAAAACAAGTGAACCGAGACCCAGCTGAAGAGGTGGTCTCAGCGCGGTACCCATAACGAAACCCTGGTGCTTGAGGTGTGAAAGCAGCCCCGGACCCCATCCGACCCCGTTGGTTTTTTGTACCTAATGATCTCCTGTAGTGTGTCAAGCATTATGGGAAACAGAGGTTTACCAGAGACCAGAGAACCACTCAGAGTGAGGATACATAGGCTACCTAGCTAGAAATGAGCCGTGGTCAAACTTGGAGCTCAGAAGAGACACGCTGCCTTTTGGACAACAGTCTTTGATATACTAGCATAATTCCAACTTCATACCTGTTACGTCTTGCATGAGAAGAGCAACAGTCACAACATGATGTGTGCACATGAGCGCTGTCCTCCGTAGACGTCTGTCTGTGTCTTCGTCATTGAGAAATGAATTCTAGGGTGTCCCATTTTTGGGACTTCTTTTCCGATCAAGCTCTTAATTTGACCAGTTAATCTCTTATATATTAGTAACTCCCCCCAAAATTTTGGGCCCACTTCCGTAAAGTTTTAGAACCCCCCACTGCCATCTGGGCCTTTGTTGAAACTCTGGCTTTATTCCATATTGCCTCAACTTCTAGGGATATTTCTTGCTATGGTTTTGCTGTCTTCTAATGGCTTTTCTTTTGGCAGTGATCTGTACCTTTGAAGGACTGTTCTTACCAAACGAAGCTGAATGGCTAGAATAGCATTCACTGAAGGGCCAATAACTTCCTCCCATTCATCTACAGGGCCACCTTTACTCTTCAAAGGGCCCCCAGGGGGCTTCACCTTCTTCTCTTCACTACTCTTGGGTGTTTTGCCTTTAGGATGACTTGGCATATTTACACTGAAAATGTGTTACTCTTCTCTGGAAAAAGAGGATAAAATGGTTACCAGTGAAAGCCCTGAGTGCATATCTTTGAAATAAGACTCAGCAATAAAGAAATCAGCAAAAACGTGTGATTTTACCCATTTTTCAGTGTCAAATAACCTTGACCTTGTCTGAAATCATGTGACCTTGACCTGTACATGATTTGAGACCTTCATAAACAGTAGCATCCCCCAAAACCTCTAATATGACATTTGCATGACAAATAAGGCATAACTAACCCACAAATGCATGATTTTCCAGTGAAAAATGGGTTCTCTGCACTCGACTGATGGGCACCCTAAAGATGGCGGTGGTACGGGGAGTCTAAACTTTACGGATTGGGCCGAATTTTTGGGGGGGGGAGTTACTAATATATAAGAGATTAACTGGTCAAATTGAGAGCTGATCGGAAAAGAAGTCCCAAAAATGGGACACCCTAATGAATTCTACAGTATTGTAAACCTGATGTTGCATCAAACGCTTTTGCTGACTCAAGCATTTGTGCAAACGTCTGCATCTGTAAAAACCATATCACTGACGATAACAAAAACAGAACACAAAATTTCCATGATTCTCTCCTTTCACTTGAACTTCGTGCTTAATCAACACATTTCTGTCCAATGGCTGAATGACCTCAGCACACGTGGTTTTGTTTACAGATTTTGGTCCACTTACAAAAATGTACAATGTGAAAGCGAACCGCACTAAAAAAAAAAGAAAAAAATTTGATCCGGCCTAAAGCAAGTGACTATCAGACTTCCTGGTATGAATACACCCTAATATACTGAAATACAGACCTGAAAGAGCGGGGGGGGGTTGGAGTACAATCAGTGAGGTACGCATGGAACCACAGACCAAAGGGGCAATTGATGCTGTGCAGCGTTCGGTACTCTGGAGGGTTTGGACTTTTGAACTGTGTATTTTCAAAATGTAGCTTGCTAGAGCCATTTTCCCAGGATCTCCTACCCTACCTTTAAGGTCCCGGTTTCAGGACCAGGACAGAATATGAATATTCATAGAATTCTACTGGATCTGAACAGATGGAAACAACATTACCACCGTCCTTCTCTTTAATGTATCACAGGGGAATGAAATGTGGAACTTCTTACTTTACTAATTACTTATTAAAGACTGACCTTTACATACTAGGATGCCTTCTGGAAGTTTCTTCACCAGATCAGTCCTGTCAATCTTCTTCAGAACCCTTACAGTGACTTTCTGAGTATTTGTGTAGTAGGTCTGGACCATCCGACGTACTGTGTCTATCCGGTCTGCATCCTCCAGTTTACTCACTGGGATTCGTGGTTTTTCATTTTCCAAGAACAACTTGACCTTTTTAAAGTCACTATCATTCAGATCCTCCAGAATTTTCAACAGAGTTTCTTTAAATGCTGCCATCTGTGTTTCCTGTAAAGATCCAAAAGAACATGTTCACCTTCAACAACCAGGTCTGTATCTGATGTGATCATTAACCTGTTCATCAACGTAATCCTCAGGTTTAATGAACCTTCTGTCCCAATGTTTGACACATTACATCAACATCATCCATTTTATATAAAAGACAAAAACATCCTGAAGAGTTCCACATGAATAAGCTGTACTGCATCAGCATTGGACATTATTGATTGGACAGAACAGATGGACCAGTAGATGTTGGACCAGTACACACCTCACATGTGGAGTCCAGCTGAGTTGGATGCTGTGGATCACTGGGAACCTCTGAGCTCTGCTGCTCCTCTCTGTGGACCAATCATCAACAATGACCTCACATTATGTCTGTCCAACTGACCCCGTCATGAGTCTCCACATGACCCCCTGTAGTGGGACAGGTGTCCTGGTCCTGCTGATCCTACTGACAATCATCATGTGAGTGTGTTTGGAGCTTCACACTCACTGGGTTTAGTTGATCTCATCTACATTTGGATGAAACCAACAGCTCTGTCCTAACAATGTGTCTCCTCACCATCTGCACTCACAACATATGATACAAAGGTGTTCAATGGACCAGGAACCAACCCTGGACTGTGATCCAGTATCATCCAGGACCAGCTCCCACTACAACAACAAGTTTTCATTGATCAGGTTTAGTGTGATTCTCCTGCCAGTGTCTGAACCAGAGACTGAAGAAAAAGACTATGTGACACCGACGGTGCAACAGGACTAACTTCAGGTCGGACCAAGTTAGGACTGACTGAGCTGAAAACCCTGTTGGTGAACCTGGACCAGATCTGAGGTTCATTTACTGAGTCTCTGAAACACCCATGGAGTCATCACTGTTCATGGGCACACAGCTCTGAGGTCCAAGGTCCAGGTCCAGGTCCAGGTCTAGGTCTGTGAACACTGATGGTACAGTGGTTTTAGTGCTGAACTCTGACATTAAACTGTGGGTCTTAGTGTGATTCCATATCCTCTCTGCAGAAGAATCCAGTTTCCCGTGTGAACATTAAATGAGATGCTGTTCTCTGTCCAATGTTTTCTGACTCTGCTGTGACCTCTGACCTCTGACCTGAAGCTCATATGTGAGGACTCAGGGTCCAGGTCTAGGATAAGAATGTGTTAAAGCTGAAACAGATCTTGGGGGAAGACTTGGAGGAGGACATATTGGACAACCCTCTACACAGAGTGAATGACAGGACTTCCTGTGCCAAACTAAGAGGAATACAATTCAAGCTCTTACATCGCTTTCATTCCAAAACAAGACTAGCTAAAATATACGCTAACACAGATGCCAGCTGTGACAGGTGTGGAAACACTCCTGCTGACTGAACCCATATGTTTTGGTCATGCCCAGCCCTGACATCGTATTGGTGTGTGATCTTTAGAACACTGTCAGAGGACCTTCATATCGCTGTCCAACCCAGTGCAGTAATGGCTGTGTTTGGAACCACAGATAGAAGACGTTCTACCATCAGGAAAAGACCTAAAAACATCATGGCTTTCACAACACTGCTGGCACAGAGAAGAATATTATAGCATTGGAAATCTAAAACCAAACCTGACGTGTCTCTGTGGTTTCATGACCTAATGCAATTCATACACTTAGAGAAAATAAAATACACACTCAGAGGATCTAAGGATACATTCTTTTCTGTATGGGATCCAGTGTTGACATATTTGTGTAAACTTCAAACCGTTCCTACGTAGCAGTCCTCTTTTTGTACTTTAATTATTTGCCCATGTAAATCATAACGTATACTGCACGACTATAACAGTGACACGTTTTCTTATAATTTTATTTATTAATTTATTTTATTTTCTCTGTGGGTTGGTGTCCTGTATGTTCTTTGAAGAGGGGGAAGGGGGGGTTGAATTATTATGGGAAGAAAATAAAGAAAATAATGAATGAGTATTGTTTGAAGGAACTTTTGTGATTGTCATATGAACACTATGTACCATGTGGCTTTGGGGCATCGGGCCCAAAAATCCCATATCGGTCGGGCTCTAATAGAAATGTCATTTCAGACACTGAAGAAGATTTACTGAACAGTCACTAGAAGACTAAACAAAGGGACACCTGTCAGCCAATCAGAATGCAGGATGGGCAGTAACCATGGGGACGCCCAATGGTGAGTTGACTTGTGGAGTGGTCAGATTCTTCCAGTGACCATGTAAACAGTCTAATCTGATGTGTTTGATCAGATCACAGCAGTAATCTGATTACAATCAATTAGATGAACACAGCTGGTTGTGTCTCCAGTCCTCCCATGTCTTCATACATGTTTACAGGTTCATGGGATGGATTTAGTTCTTTTCCATCTGCACATGTGCACAAACTATTACAATCATACAAAACAGAAGTTACCTCGTCAAACGGGAGTTGAAGACAATAACAGGAAGTTGGATTCTATCATCACTATGTTCGGACAAAATCCCAAAGACATCCCATAATGGACTGGAGCATCTAAACCAGGGTTTAGGATTTTCACATTTAAAGCTATACCTACTGATGTGGCATTTCTCACAGCACTTAGTAAAAGTTTGAACATGAACAACCCGCCTCCCTCCAAAGCCCCGCCCACTTCCCCTCTGCCTGAGCTCTGAGGCTCCTCCTCCTCTCTCCTCCTCTCACTTGATGTGCGCGGAGGAAGCAGAGGCGGAGGCCTGGTCCGCTTCGGTGTGTCCGTGGACCCCTCCCTCAGTAATCAGATACATCATCCACCTGCTGCGGGCCTGCGGCCCCTGCTCCATCAGTAGACCCTGTATTTAAGGGTGTGGTCTGTGCGGTACTGGGTCAGTGTCTTCACTGCACCACAGAGATGAGATGTCCAGGCGACGGGCGCGCGCACTGTGAATGCGTGGCCTCCGCAAATTTTCCATGGATATTTGAGGTTTCATAATCCATACATTTATCGTCCTACATAATCCTACATGTGTGACACCAAGTACATGTACCTGTATGAGTCCCACCGTCATAAAAGCTGAGCTTTGTGCAGACCTGTTCGGTCCAGTACATCCGACTTCCGGACTTTTATCTCCATCCTTCATTCATCAGACTCCTGTTTGTTCCCCTGAGTTGTTGATGTTAATAAATCCGTTCTTTCTCTTCCACGTGTGTATTTGAGTTTTATCCATTCACATCCTTGGACAGTAGACTGTGGTCAGTGACAGGAGGAGCAGCGCCAGTGAAGCGTCGGATTCAGAGGGACGCATATCGGATACGGGGACGGCGATAACTGATCGGATGCTGGACGGCCGTAATGGATGATTGACAGGAGGCTCAGCCAGGTTCGGCCAATTATTTCATTCAGACCGAATACAATGATTGGTCAGACTTTTATCAGAAATATATGAGAATTAAACATTTTTGAGTTTCAATACCTGGTGGATTTCTTTTACATTTTAGTTTGACACTCGCTTATTAGGAGCATTTTAAGATGACAAAAGAAAAGTGTAAAAATGCCACATCATACGGTATAGCTTTAAGTGCATGTAAAGGCCTCAGGTCTGGTTCTTCCAATGATCTGATTACTAATAGTTATTGGATTTCTTTGGTCATGGAAACAGACTCAATAATGTGAAGAATCAGCTGAAAATGAACACGTTCTAAACTTTCAACTAAAGTCAGTGTTTAATATCGATTTAATAAGCAGTCGACACATCGGACATTTACATCAAACTTACGTCTCTGTGGAAAAATCTGTTGGTTCCATGCTGGACCGGTCACTCCTGAAGGACACACAACTGGATCCAGGTCCAGGATCAGGTCCAGAGGACTCTGGTCTGTGGTGGATCCTGGTCATCAGGAAAACAAAGTGTTTAGTCTTTAAACAAATATGTAGAAACAATAAGAAAATGATCAATACACTGAAGATCAATAAAGTGTGAATCTGATCCAAAAAGTCACAGATCAATGAAAGTCACTGAACCATTAGATCAGGATCATTGAGTTCATTCTAAGTTCATCAGGTGAGGAATAATTCTAGAGTATAAATCAATAATGTACTTCTGTATTTGTTAGTCAGATGTTCTTGAGTCCAACCAGGTGAATCTAATGACAGACTATTTGGACCCGTGTGTCCACAGCCAACCATCAGATTTCCATCCAGCTGATGGAGAGACCTACTACTGTATGGAAACTGAACCGGAACACACACATCACATGAGGGAATCCAAACCCAGTTTCCTGCTGAGTCCTGGAGGATCCGTTCATCCATAGAGTCTGTGGTCAGATCAACATTTACATACAAGTGGTTTAGTGTCGCACTGGGGTCTAAAGGTCTGAATGAGGACCACCTACACTGACTCTGACGAACGATCCGGTTTAAAGTCAGTGTTGAAGTCCTTGGAGTCAGTACTCTTCATGGACACACAACTGGGTCCAGGTCCGTGAATAGTGATGTCAGTGGTTTTAGTGCTGAGCTCTGACATGGAGAACAGTGGTGTACAGATCCAGGTGGTGGTCTCACCTCTGAGCTTTGGGGGGTCTGTCAGGTCCTGGTCCACATCTTGGTCCAGGTCCAGGTCCAGGTCCTGGTCCAGGTCTGTGAATAGTGATGTCAGTGGTTTTAGTGCTGAGCTCTGACATGGAGAACAGTGGTGCACAGATCCAGATGGTGGTCTCACCTCTGAGCTATGGGGGGTCTGTCAAGTCCTGGTCCACATCTTGGTCCAGGTCCAGATACAGGTCCAGGTCCGGGTCCAGGTCCAGGTGCAGGTCTGTGAATAGTGATGTCAGTGGTTTTAGTGGTGAGCTCTGACATGGAGAACAGTGGTGTACAGATCCAGATGGTGGTCTCACCTCTGAGCTATGGGGGGTCTGTCAGGTCCTGGTCCACGTCTTGGTCCAGGTCCTGGTCCTGGTCCAGGTCCAGGTGCAGGTCTGTGAATGGTGATGTCAGTGGTTTTAGTGCTGAGCTCTGACATGGAGAACAGTGGTGGACAGATCCAGATGGTGGTCTCACCTCTGAGCTATGGGGGGCCTGTCAGGTCCTGGTCCACATCTTGGTCCAGGTCCTGGTCCTGGTGCAGGTCCAGGTGCAGGTCTGTGAATGGTGATGTCAGTGGTTTTAGTGCTGAGCTCTGATATGGAGAACAGTGGTGTACAGATCCAGATGGTGGTCTCACCTCTGAGCTATGGGGGGTCTGTCAGGTCCTGGTCCACATCTTGGTCCAGGTCCAGGTCCTGGTCCAGGTCTGTGAATAGTGATGTCAGTGGTTTTAGTGGTGAGCTCTGACATGGAGAACAGTGGTGGACAGATCCAGATGGTGGTCTCACCTCTGAGCTATGGGGGGCCTGTCAGGTCCTGGTCCACGTCTTGGTCCAGGTCCTGGTCCTGGTGCAGGTCCAGGTGCAGGTCTGTGAATGGTGATGTCAGTGGTTTTAGTGCTGAGCTCTGATATGGAGAACAGTGGTGGAGAGATCCAGATGGTGGTCTCACCTCTGAGCTCTGAGGGGTCTGTCGGGTCCAGGTCCTGGGGGGGTCCTGTCGGTGGTCTTTGGGGGAGGGGCTCCCTCCTCTCTGTCCTCACACTGATCCATTCTGCTGAATCCACATCAGTCACACAACAAACACTGAAAACAGCAGAGTTTGAGACGTGGTTCTATGATGGAGAAGAGTCAGATGTGGACCAGCGGGTCACAGATAAACCAGACTCAGGGTTTTGGACCAAGACCTGCGTCCCACATCTCATATGTGTGTTTGTGGTGTGAGTGTGAGTTGAAGTGTTATGGCTGATACATGTGTGTGTTGGTTGTGCTGTAGTTCTACTGTCAGACCACTAGATGTCTTCCTGGAGCTGATGATGGGACCTGAAGTGAAGGACCAGCACAGCTGATTCTCAAAGTCTAGGAAGAAGATATGTCGATGATGACCGATGACCATGTGATGATGGTTTCTCAGATTTCCATTAAAACCTGAAGGATTAAACCAGTCCAGACCAGAGGTCACATGACCAGAGGTCATTGAATCCCCTCTAAATCCAAACCAGCAGGTTGTGGTTCTGACCTGTGTTCACTGGTCCAGTGCAGGTATACATGTGTGCTCAAACACTGGAATTGTCCCTAATCCCCTATTAGAGCTGAGTTCAGCAAAGTTTGTCCAGTTTTTGGATGTTTTGGTTTGGAAAAATTCCTGTTGATAAAAAAGTTCCCTCCATTTGAAGACGGGCAGATCTGATCTAAAGTACATCTGGGAAAAGCAATTTACTCATTGTTTTGAAATATTGTAAAGATTTGACAAATGTAATATATGAAGTTGTTTTTTCCATATTTTCCTTTTTATTCTGTGTATCCAACGTACTGTGGTCACATTTTTATACGACCTTTTCCATAAACTCATTTTTATTGATGTAAAGTTTGGGGCCTGGAGATTTTAGGATCCATTACCATGAAATTAGTGTTTTTAAATTTTTCATGGTTTTACTTGGAACTGGATAATACAAATTACAGAAAGTAAATATATTTATACTGATTTTAAGGTACTTTATACAATTGTTTTGTAAATTATAGATAACTATGTGAACTTTGCATGTGTTTGTCTTTGATCTGTTACTGACGACTATTGTACTTGTACTAAATATTGGACCAAACCATCCTGAGCACATGGTTCCATAACATTTAAGCTAACCAAGTGCACACAAATATGAATGAACACTAACTTATGTACTGATGAAGAACAGGGTGGGTCCCAATGAGTCACATTTATTCCCTTTATAGAATTTATTTGATATATGGAACAAAAACATTGGGCACGTGTCCAAAAGAACTTTTGGTTCAAGTGAAATATCTGCAATTTTTAAATCCAGTTTTCTTAAAAATGTTCTGACAAAAATATCTAAACTAGCTGCATATCATCTACAAGCCCTTGTGCTCAGATACTTATTAGAGCAGTGGTTCGCTAACTTTTTACAGTGGAGTACCCCCTGAAATACACTTTTTACAGTGGAGTAGCCCTTGAAGTACACTTTTTACAGTGGAGTAGCCCCTGAAATACACTTTTTATAGCAGAGTACCCCCTGAAATACACTTTTTTACAGCGGAGTACCCCCTGAAATACACTTTTTACAGCCGAGTAGCCCCTGAAATACACTTTTTACAGAAGAGTACCTCCTGAAATAAACTTTTTACAGTGGAGTAGGCGCTGAAATACACTTTTTACAGCAGAGTAGCCCCTGAAATAGACTTTTTACAGCGGAGTACCCCCCTGAAATACACTTTTTACAATGGAGTAGCCCCTGAAATACACTTTTTACAGTGGAGTAGCCCTTAAAGTACACTTTTTACAGCACAGTACCACTTGAAAGAGACTTTTTACAGCGGAGTCCCCCGTGAAACAGATTTTTTTTTTTTTTTACAGCAGAGTACCCCCTGAAAAAGACTATTTACAGCAGAGTACCCCTGAAATAGACTTTTCACAGCTTAGTACCCCCTGAAATAGACTTTTTACAGCAGAGTAGCCCCTGAAATAGTCTTTTTGCAGCTTAGTACCCCCTGAAATAGACTTTTTACAGTGGAGTACCCCCTGAAATAGACTTTTTACAGCTGAGTACCCCCTGGAAATAGACTTTTTACAGCTGAGTACTCCCTCAAATACACTTTTACAGAAGAGTTCCCCCTGAAATACACTTTTTACAGTGGAGTGCCCCCGAAATAGACTTTTACAGCGGAGTAACCCCTGAAATACACTTTTTACAATGGAGTAGCCCTCTGAAATACACTTTGTACAATGGAGTAGCCCCTGAAATACACTTTTTATAGTGGAGTAGCCCTTGAGTACACTTTTTACAGCAGAGTTACCCCTTGAAACAGACTTTTTACAGCAGAATACCCCCTGATACAGAGTATTTACAGCAGAGTACCCCTGAAATAGACTTTTTACGGCTTAGTACCCCTGGAATAGACTTTTTACAGCAGAGTACCCCCTGAAATAGACTTTCTACAGCGGAGTAGCCCTTCAAACAGACTTTTTTATCCAAGTACCCCCAACTCTGGCTTCAGGATTTTTGGTTGAAAAAAAAAGTGTCCAAATGTGTTCCTGTGCCAAAGGTGTCTGTTTACTGTATACAGCAGGGGTGTCCAAACTTTTTTTCAAGAGGGCCAGATCTGATAATCTGGACATTGCCAGGGGCCAGTGGTCCCTTCAGACATTTTTTAAACAGTAAAAATTACATATAAATGCGCTGTTCTACAACAATTTTATTTTCATTGTCACAATATAATTTTTTTAAATGGCAATGTAACCAAATCTAAGCCACTCAGGTGTGAACAAATTAAAAAAAAAACAAAAACAAAACAATTCTGCCTTCCTTTCACATCTGGAGTCAGATAACATAGAACAAACTGTATAGAGTATCTTAAACATCCACGTTGATAAAAATCTTAACCCCACATTCATTTTAAACATGACTTATATGAGTAATCATTACTCATATATTACTCAGTAATGCAAAGTCTGTTAACATTTAAGATGAAAACATATGACTCTTACTCTTGTCTTTCACAAAATCATTCAGAAAGTAATATTTGTGTCACATCTACAAGTACATAACACTAGCAGTTATAGGCAACTAACCTGGCAACTTGGTAGCCTGCCTTGGTGGTGAATTCATTTAACTCACATGTTCACATGAAGAGTCACTGTTGGGAGTTTAAAGCAACTTGAATTTGCTTCACTTTTTCAGAGCGCTCACTCCCTGCTAGCTTGTCATATGCATTAGCACAGGCATGTCCAAAGTCCGGCCCGGGGGCCAATCACGGCCCGCGGTAAGATTTTATATGGCCCACAGCTTGGGTTTTATATTGTATTATTTATGGCCCGCTTGGACTGTTGAACTGAGTACATGAATCATTAAAGGTTCAAAATGCAGTTTCTCCTTTCACCTCATGGTGGCAGCACCACTCTAACTCTATCTGGCTCTGTGACCTCGCCGTGAACCTTTTTCGCTAATTTCTAACCACGGCGCCTGTAAATAAAAAAAACGAAAGTTGACAGTGAGGGCCACCGCTTCCAGGAGAAATGGGAATTACAATTTTTTTTCACTGAAAATTGAGGCAATTATGTTTGCCTAATTTGTCAAGAGACTGTTGCCTTGTTTAAGAATTCAATGTAAAGAGACACGAGCAGACAAAACATGCTAATGCAGGGGTGTCCAAACTTTTTTTTTTTTTAATTTTGCTTCCCCACCCTGTAAAGAGTATAGGCATGAGAAAAAAAAATCAGATAAATAGATAAAACAGACAAGCACATAAAGCAGATAAAAACTTTTAGCTTAAAAGGAACAGTGCAGATCTGAACTGATGAATATAAACTCTATTCAAACGCAGCTGAGAACAGGTGGGTCTGTAACCTGGACTTAAATAAACTGAGTGTTTCAGCTGATCTGAGGTTTTCTGGGAGTTTGTTCCAGACATGTGGAGCATAGAAGCTGAAGGCAGCTTCTCCATGTCTGGTTCTGACTCTGGGAACTGACAACAGACCGGATCCAGGTGACCTAAGGGGTCTGGTGGGTTCATACTGGGTCAGGAGGTCACTGATGGATTTTGGTTCTAAACCATTCAGAGCTTTATAGACCAGTAACACAACTGTAAAGTCTATCCTCTGACGGACAGGCAGCCAGTGGAAGGACCTCAGAGTTGGACTAATGTGGTCCACTTTTCTGGTCTTAGTGCAGACTCTAGCAGCAGAGTTCTGAATGAGCTGCAGTTGTCTAATGGATTTTTTCGGTAGACCTGGACAGACACTGTTACAATAATCGAGCCAACTGAAGATGAATGCATGGACTAGTTTTTCCAGGTCCTGCTGAGACATCAGATCTTTGATCCTTGAGATGTTCTTAATGTGACAGTAGGCTGATTTTGTGACTGCCTTGATATGTTTTTCAAAATTTAGGTCTGAGTCCATCACTACACCCAGATGTCTGTCGTGGTTGGTGGTTTTTAGGTCTATAGACTGAAGCTCTGTGGTGACCTGCAGTCGTTTCTCTTTGGCTCCAAAGACAATTACCTCAGTTTTGTTTTTGTTCAGCTGAAGAAAGTGGTGGCACACCCAGTCATTAAACTCCTCAATGCATTTACCCAAAGCCATCAAGACAACACAATAAACCTACTGTGATTGGCTCCAGGGTGAGTTAATCTTTAATCCTCCAGGGTTAAAATTCTGAAAATTATCGACCTTTTGCTGGTTTTGGGGCGAACTGAAGACATTTGAGAAATGAATACAGACAAAAACACATGTGATGATTAAATATCAGTTATTTGTATATTTTTAGTTGGAGGGTGTGCAGAGATCAGTAAATCTACAGGGATGCAGAAGGGTTCATCTGTACACTCATTATCAGGATCCACAACAAAAACTGCTCCAAATAACTGTGCAATAAAGTGCATCCCTGTTCAACCTGCAGCATGATCTGCATACACACAACTGTCAATAGTACAGATAGGTTTTTTGATTTGTCTTTTTTTTCTTTTGAATTTGCTCTTGTTCTGCTCTTGTGTGCTTTTTGTGCTTTGCTGCTTTCACCTGGAATTTCCCCATGTGGGACAAATAAAGGTATATCTTATCTTATCTCAATGAAAAACACAACATTACTGCTAACTGGTTTTATGGGAACTGTTACTTTACAGAAAATGAGTTATTAGTTTATTTTTAAAGAAATCAAGTTATTTTTTAGTTTAGTTTGATCTTTTCTTGGTCAGCAGTCGTTACACTGGTCAACAACAAATTTGTTTATGTTTTTTGAGCTGATTTAGGATCATTGTGGTGTGCTGAATCCAAAAATCACATTAATTTTGCTCAATCAGGTCAACTTTCTGAACTATGCTACATATTGGCTTTTTAACATTTTTGCTTACATTTATGGGCATTTTCACATCATATGATACACAATTCTTTCATATTTCTTGCAATAAATGAGTTCTGAAGATTTTACTTTTGCCAATTTATGATTAATGTTTTTTTTTTTATATTACAGGCGAATGAAATGGCTTCGACTAGAAGATCTTGCAAAAATAAGCCTGACGTATTCTGCTACATCTGCGGTGAATACATCATTGTACCTAACAGGAATCCTGTTAGAAAATGATTTTTTTCTCTTAAAACCTATTTTGGGTGAGAACTATATAAAAAATCAACTGATAAAGTCACAAAAATGTAATCAATTTTGTAAGAAGATCAAATTTTTCAAAATCAAATTAGCAAAAACCCTGACCTGATTGAGAAAAACAGATGTCATTTATGGATTTAGCGGTGCAAAATGGTTCTAATTCAGTTGAAAAAACCTACACAACTTGCAAAAAACATTTTTTTGTAACCCAGTGTAATTAATGTTTACGACAGCTTTTCAGGAGTTCCCACGGACCCTGAACGCACCGCGTCCAGGAGACCAGGTTTTATTCCCTACAATTATTTATTCGGATCTGATGATTATGTTTGAAGGTCCATGTGAGACCGGGTTCACGGGTCCGCCCGTCGATACTTCCGGTCTCTCCCCGGCTCCGTGACGCAAATTACCGTTGTGGGTTCTTCAGGTCGGACTGGACCTTCCGAACCTTCAGCCTCAGTCTGACCATGTGAAACCAGCCCAGCCCGGACCGGACGGACGGTGGTTCCGGTCCAGGACCTGCTCCCCTGAGTCGGACCCGCTTTCAACAGGCCTCGGTGACGGATCCCGCTCCGGTTAACCGAAAACCGATTAAAACGACACCGACCGGCGAGTTTTACGGTTCAAACTGGACCATAAGTCCCGAACTATAGTCAACACCAACAAGCAAGAGCCTTTCAAGGGTTAAACAGGTGAAGTTTACCTTCAGCGGCACAGACCAGGAGCACAGAGCAGAGCTGGAAATGAAAGTGAAAGAAAACACAGTTCAGGGAGGAGCTGCTGAGACTGAATCACACAAACATCATGTGGAACCGGAGGAAATGTGAACAAAATGGACCAAATACAGAGAACAGACAAAAAAATGAAGATAAGCCTCCTGTAAAAGGCTGTGATACCATCAAGTATTTATTCAGTCACTTCCAAAGCACTGAACATGTGGATTTAGTCAAAAATTAACCTCAAACTAAGTCCGAGTTTGTTCAGATCTAAATCTAAGTTGAATGAATGGAGTTAGAAAAACACTGAACTGTTTCCTACAAACCCTCTGGTTCAGATTTGGACTGTTAGAGGAGGAAAGAACTGAAAACTGTCCTGGACAGAAAAAAAAAAATGAATGGATGAGAAGAAACTGACACAACACACAACAATTAGTATACACACATTATTATAAAAACAGTATACACATATTATAGAATTAGTATACACACACATTATTATAAAAACAGTATACACATATTATAGAATTAGTATACACACATTATTATAAAAACAGTATACACATATTATAGAATTAGTATACACACATTATTATAAAAACAGTATACACATATTATAGAATTAGTATACACACATTATTATAAAAACAGTATACACATATTATAGAATTAGTATACACACATTATTATAAAACAGTATACACATATTATAGAATTAGTATACACACATTATTATAAAAACAGTATACACATATTATAGAATTAGTATACACACATTATTATAAAAACAGTATACACATATTATAGAATTAGTATACACACATTATTATAAAAACAGTATACACATATTATAGAATTGGTATACACACATTATTATAAAAACAGTATACACATATTATAGAATTAGTATACACACATTATTATAAAAACAGTATACACGTCATACCTGCTGCCAGACGCTAGTCTGGTTTTGTCTGTCTTTTATGTTTTGTTTGTCATTTCCTGTTTTATTTTGTTAAGTTTTCCCTCATGTGTCTTGTCTGTCGTCTTACTTCCTGTTCCCCGTTCATCCTGACCTCTGTCCTGATTACCTGTCTCCGCCCTGATTTGCTCCACCTGTGTCTAGTTGTCTTCCCTCCCTTTTGTGTATTTAAACCCTGTCTTTTCCTTTGGTCAGTCGCCAGTTTGTAACTCCAGTAGTTCAGACCAGCGTTCTTGACCTCGTTTGTTCGTTTGCCTGCCTGTTTTTGACCTGTTTTGGATTCCTCGGTTTCTCGTCTTCTGCCTGATCCCTGTCGGTTTTTGTCTGCCTCATCTGATCTGGTTTTGACCTTCTCGCCCTGACTACCGGTACGTGAGTTTGCCTTGTCCTTATGTCCTGTTGCCCGATTGTTAGCCTGCCTGTGTATGACCTGTTTCCGTCCCTGACCTCCCTTTGCTTTTCCCCAGTCGGGGAAAATACTCCTAACACCGCTCGGGGAGACGGGCTGCTGCCCTCGATCCGGAGGACGAATCAGAGGAGGAAATCTCCAACCATTATCCTCAAGATTCTGTCACTCATAATATTTTTTCACCTGTGTGTGAATAATAAATCTTTTGGAACTAATTTTTGTCGTCTGAGTTCTGCATTTGGATTCTGTGTTTGTACTAACGTTATCACAACACATATTCTAGAATTAGTATACACACATTATTATAAAAAATAGTATACACACATTATAGATTTAGTATACACACATTATTATAAAAAATAGTATACACACATTATAGATTTAGTATACACACATTATAGAATTAGTATACACACATTATTATAAAATAGTATACACACATTATAGAATTAGTATACACACATTATTATAAAATAGTATACGCACATTATAGAATTAGTATACACACATTATTATAAAATAGTATACACACATTATAGAATTAGTATACACACATTATAAAATAGTATACACACATTATAGATTTAGTATACACACATTATAAAAAATAGTATACACATTATTATAGAATTAGTATACACACATTGTTATTAAATAGTATACACACGTTATTATAGAATTAGTATAGACATATAAAAATAGTATACACACATAAAATTAGTATACACACATTATTATAGAATTAGTATACACATTATTATAAAAATAGTATACACACATTATTATAGAATTAGTATACACACATTATAGAATTAGTATACACACATAAAAATAGTATACACACATTATTATAGAATTAGTATACACACATTATTATACAAATAGTATACACACATTATTATAGAATTAGTATATGCACGTTATTATAAAATAGTATACACACATAAAAATAGTATACAGACATTATAGAATTAGTATACACACATTATTATAGAATTAGTATACACACATTATAAAAATAGTATACACACATTATAGAATTAGTATACACATATTATTATAAAAAATTGTACACACACATCAGGGCTGGACTGAGACTCATTTTCAGCCCTGGAGTTTCATAACTCAGACTGGCCCACTTTAGATCACGACCAATTATTATTAAAATCATGTAATTATAACTTTACATGTTAGGTCTACACACTGTTCTGCAAAGCCTTGTAATTCAGTGTATTTTCTAAATATTTCCAATTCAGCACAAGTAAAGGTTGCTTCACAATGTGGATTTATTTCAACAGTGAGTACACATAGACATCTCCAACATTATTATTCCTCACAACAATAACAGAACCTATATTTTTGTTCTTATAAGTATTAACATTTCTCAAACCTTTAAAATATTTGAAATGAAATAAAATATAAAAAATATTAAATAAAAAAATAATGCTTGCTGCACTTTTCAATGACACTATCATTTTTGTATCCTCTGCAACAAAAAGATTTCCATCACAACTTAGATTTTGCAAATAGTGTTCACAGATAGTTAAGACTGGAAGTACGAGATCTGAACCCAAATGCAAGAACCTCAGACAGATATACAATTAAAGTGTGTTTATTAAACACAGTCAGTAACTACAGTTCACACAAAAAGATAATGGGTGACTCTTCAGTGAAGCTGCGTCGCAGATTCGTCACGGATTCCAAATCCGAATGAAAAGCTTCACAGCCCAGGTCAGGAGCACACAAGGGGAACCCGACTAGGAGGAAACAAACGAGAGTCAGGGGACAGACCAGGTCATACACGGGAGGACAAGCAGACAGGCAACAGGACACTGGGGAAAGGCAAGCTCACGTACCGAAAATCCAGGCTGAAGGTCGAACACAGGAGAAGAATCAGAGGCTGAGGTACAGGCAGGGGTCAGGCGGAACTCAGGAGTCGATAAGAAACAATCCGGGTCAAGAGCAGACAGGCAGACGAACAGGATCCAAAAACACTGGTAAGTAATCACACAAGGAGAATACGAACTGGCAACGGACAGACAAAGACACAGGGCTTATATACACAAGAGGGCGGGGAGACAATTGGACACAGGTGCAACACATCAGGGCGTGGGCAGGTAATCAGACACAGGTGGAGGTAATCAGGGAAGGGAAGTAAAGACACTAGACACGACGCACAAGGGAAACTTAACAAAATAAAACAGGAAACGACGGATAAGACAGACAAAACAGGCTGGAGTCCAGGGACTGATATGACAGATATATAATCCTTATGAATAAATAATAAAATAATTATTGCACTGTTCTCTGCAAGTTTGTTATTCACAGTATGACACGACTTTCTATTGATGCCATTATCTTCTTTCCTCTGCATAAGAGTAGTTTCAAAGAAACATGGCCAATCCTAAAACATTAATAAACGCCTGAGCAGTGCACTGGTCTCTGCAACTTTGTTTATTACTGTATCATTGTCCAAAGACATGAGAATTTCTTTCTCAGTGCTCATAAGCATGAATGCCTCAAGTTTCTCCTGGGTCAAAGTGCTCCTGAGTCTGTTTTTTATGAATTTCAATTTTGAGGAACTTCTCTCATAGGCTACTTGCGTGATGGACAGTGTTAATAACAACTTGTAGGCCAGTCCAATGATATGGTAGGCATCAGTTAGCAGATTGTACTGAGAGAGGATGAGATGAACACAAATGACACAGTTTTTACAGGAGGAACACATTTCACTCTGTAGTTCAACATCCTACTGTTCCACGGAAAGATCCTCCTCACTTCCTTGTGGCATTCCACTAGCTGTCCTGACAGAGTAACCCTCCAGAAGGGACATCTTTAGTCTGTCCCACTGACTTGCAAGGCTGTACAGTTCACTACATAATGCGTCAACTGTAGCTGTATTGTCAAATTTTAGCAAACATTTACTTATTTCTTCCATAACTGAGCTGGGGAGTCTGTTTTCCCTCACATGTGCAAGGTTTCGAGGGTCGAGACAGGAAAAATCGGAGAAAAGTTTTGCATTAGCAGAAAACCTTCTGTGGATACTGTCTGTCACTGTGTCCACAATGACATTGTAACCTTTGACTTTGAAGTCAGTATCAGCTGATGCTAGCTGCTCATCTTCTGCAAGCTCTCCTGGCATTTGTTTCTTCTTTCTTTCTTTCTGAGCCTTCTCTCAGGAAGGGCAGACTGCACTACCAGCTCACACACTTCCTCCTTTTCCAACTCTCCATTAGCCCATTTCACAGACTCATCAGCTGCACCCTTAACTCCTGCAAAGTCCCTAGCACACTTCCTGAGACCCTCCTCTGTCCCCTCAACCAGATGTTGAGCTGTGATGATATTCATTCCCCTTGTCTGTAAGTATTTTGAAAGGGGGGATGTCTGATCAAAAATGCGAAGGAAAATCTGAGCAGTGAGGACTGTCTCATACATCAAAAGGTGTCATGCGTCGACGTTTATGTTGATTTAGTTTTGGGTTTTTGTCTCTTCCTGTTTTATTTTGGTGATAGTGGTCTCCTTCCTGTTTTGTCGGCACTCTGTCAGTCTTGTCTCTGTCTTCCCTATCCCATCATTGCCTGCACCTGGTGTTCCCGTCGTAATTGTCCACGCCTGTTTTTGATCCCTGCCTCCCTTATATATTCTCCTTGCTCCCTTTGTCTCCTGTCAGTGCGTTGTATCAGTGATCTTGTGAAGACCATCTAGCGTTAAGTATCTTGAATCTTGTACCTCGTGTTATCTTCTCAGGCTTTTTAGTTCTTATAGAGTACATTGTACTTCTCTTTTAGTTCATTTGGGTTTTTAGGTTTTGTAGAGCACGTTGTGCTTCCTCTTTTTGTTATCCTTTTTGTGCTTTTGATTTTTTGTAAAATAAATCCTTTTTGACCACTGATCCTTGAGTCTTGCCGCATTTGGGTCCACACCAAGTGTCGTGTCGTAACAAAAGGCCTTCTATGAAACCCTTTGCCTTGGCCCTCACAGTTGCCTGTTGTGTTCTGTCATCTACAATGGTGTGTAAAGTCATAAACACTTCAGGAAACAAGGCTCCCTGAGGATTCCCAAAGCACCCAAACACTTTACTTGGTGTCTGATCCGTAGCCCACCACCTGGTTACTCCTATCGGGCACAGTCGTCTGTGATGCTTGTCCTGACTCATCTCTTCCCACCTCTGCATGCGCTTGTATGACTCTCTTAGGAAAACTGCAATATCATTAAGCAGCGAAAAGAGGGATGCACTTTCCACAACACTGCCTGTTGTGTCAAGGCGGCCATACACTGTGCGATTATTTCAATCGTTGCACGCAGCTTCATCTCAAACTGTGCGAATCATTCATAAGTCAGACTCACAATTCATGTTCTCACACTGTGATGCTCGTACGTGACCTGACTGCTCACCCTGTACGACCATACACCAGAGGACACACGACACGTTCGAGTGTTGTATCCGGAAATACGACGTAAAATACCAAGGAATCCGGAAGTTTACAGACGATTGTGTATGTGCATGAGCCACGAAATGGTTGTGCTAAGCAAAAACCAACGAGCTGCTTTGGCAATATGTCCTTTTATCTGCGGGGAATCAAAAAAAAAAGAAACGACGACGACGTGTTTGGTGCAGGAATTGGTTGGCCAGACGTGGACAGTATGGGCTGTCAGTCCTACAACGGGAACTAGAGGTAAGCTGCAAAAGCTAAATTGCATTAGGACAATAGCCAGCTACTGTAAGCTTATAATTAGCAACCATGCTTTGGTTTGCACAAACATTTTGCCATGTCACATTTGATCCTAAAATACGTTAACTAGTTGACAGCGGTCCGACGAAAAACTCCAAAGAACTTCCATGAATGTTTTTTTTTTTTTTTTACTCCAAATAACGTTATTTAGACTCCTATGAACTCAGATGAATGATATTTTGACCCCCAGACGCACAGTGGTTATATTTCAGTCTTGTGTATATTCTACAGCTCCAAAGTATCTACCACCAATTGGCTTCAACCTGTTCAATCCAACCTCATTGCTGTGTTAATATGTATGAGGTATAAAGAATTGTTTCTAAATGGGTACATGGAACATAAAGGATAAAAATAGCATTGTCTCAAAGACAAGTCGTGGTTTCAGAGTAATTCGAATTTCAGAGATTTTCATATGTGTAGTGGATTAAAGTGAGAACAAATGTTAAGTCTAGATGAACTGGGATTGTGGGTGTGAAATTATGGACTGGACCTTATGATGCACTTAAGTTATCCACTCCTTTGGCGAAGCTTAAAAAAAAAAAAGTATGTTAAGTTTAAATTATTCAGAAGTATTGAATTGAGATGGTAGATTGTGTTTTTGTTGTTGATTTTTTTAAAACGATGTTTTATTTGTTATTATTGTGGTGTGAAATCTCGATGCTGTACACATTTAAGTTGATGTAAGCATTGTATTAGTTTAAAAGGATAGGCAAAAAATATGCTTTTGCTTCTAGCCTATTCCTTTTATGGTTTTTATGTTTATTACGGTTGATGTACTGAGTACAATGATTGAAGTGAAACCAAAGATAAATTCATTCATTCATTCATTCATTCATTCAAGTATTATGTGTGAAATAGGTGGACGACATGAAGGGTTTTCGAGATCTCCTCCGGATGTCAGTGGAGGAATTCAATTACCTCCTGGAGAAGCTGTCCCCTCCCATTCTCAAGAGGGATACACACTTGAGAAAGGCCATCAGCCACAGGGAGAGGCTGTCGGTTACGTTAAGATTTTTGGCAACAGGTAATTGTTCAAATATAATTTACATGTCAGTAAAGCTCCCTTTTAAGCTATAGGAAGATGGACATGTGGCGAGGTCATATATCTATCAATTCACACAACAGTTCACCCAGGTTATCCAACTGCCTACATGACCCTTGCCTGTTTAAATGCACCTCCATCTATTTGCATATTATCTCTACATTCTAGTTTCCTCTTATTCATCAACTAAAATCTGTCTTATAATATCCAGCCTTGTCCACGATGCCATACATTAACAATCTTAATCCACCCAACAGCATTTAAGACACTTTGACATTTTTTGTTACAGGTGAAACCTTCAATTCGTTAAGTTTCCAGTATAGGATTGGAAGCACCACCTTGAGCCAGATTGTGATGGAAACATGTTCAGCCCTGACCTCTGTACTTCGAGAAGATAACTTGAAGGTAAATTTCATACAATATGTATGAGTATAAAAGAACATATAACATATGTGTATAATACATTCATGTTCCTTAACTGTTTGATTGGTTGTCATTGTGTTAGAGAGGAAACCACTTATTTATCGGAAAAACATTTGATGTAGCACCTTGTACATGTCTTCCATAGACACCATCGACAGAGGCAGAGTGGAAGGCCATTGCAAGAGATTTCACCGACAAATGGCAGTTTCCACACTGCTTGGGGCTATAGATGGGAAACACATCTTCATTCAACCCCCTGCAAATAGTGGAAGTATGTTTTATAATTATAAGTCCAGGTTTTCCATCATACTTATGGCTGTAGTTGATGCCAATTACAAGTTTGTGTATGCAAGTGCGGGTAAAAAGGGGAGGGTCTCAGATGCTGGAGTTTTCTCCCATTCCGACCTGAGACATGCAATGGACAATGGAATGCTGCACTTTCCACCTGATGATACCCTGCCAGGCACTGATACCATCATGCCTTACATGTTTATTGGTGATGATGCGTATCCCCTTCATCCTGATCTTATGAAGCCATTCCCCTTTAGAAACCTAAACTCAAAACAAAAGATCGACAACTATCGACTCTCCAGAGCACGGCGCGTTGTGGAAAATGCTTTTGGAATTTTGGCAAATCGATTCCGGGTATTCCGGACAACAATTTGCTTAGATCCTGACAAGGTGGTCACCATCGTTTTTGCCTGTCTCTGTCTCCACAGTTTCCTTCGGAACCAGAGATCAGAGGCCTACATTCCACTTGGCTATGTTGATTCCGAGGACATGAACTATCAGCTGGTGAAGGGAGTGTGGAGAAGGGAGGGAGCGCTTCAGTCAATTACAATGTGCCAAGCAAGGAATCCCTAAGTGGAGGCAAAGAAGCAACGCGACACCCTTTGCCAATACTTTGTGTCTCCCGCAGGGAGTGTGTCGTGGCAAAAACACATGGTGTAGGTAGTACTATTCACAACAGTTGATGTTATAGAGCAGGCGTGTCAAACTCATTTTAGTTCAGTTCCACATTCAGCTACATTACATCTGCAGTGGGCCGAACCAGTAAAATAATAACATAATAATATATAAATAATGTCAACTCCAAACTTTTCTCTATGTTTCGGAGCAAAAAGATTAAATTTACATAATGAAAAGGTTTATATCTACAAAGCATCCTTTCAGAAGATGTGAATAACGTGAACAAACTGAAAAAAGTGTAATTTTAACAATATTCTGCCTCAGTTTATCATTTACACGTTCATTATAACTTACAGATCACAGTGGATCTACACACACAAAACATTTAGTAACGGGCAGAATATTGTTAAAATTGTTCTTCTCTTATGACATTTCAGGTTGTTCATATTTGTTCGGGTTATTCACACTTTTTACGAAATTATACTTCTAGTGTAAATACATGAAAATATTTACATTTACAAAGAGAAACATTAGGAGTTGTCTTTATTTATATGTTATTATGATAGTATTTTACTGGTCCTGTCCATTTGAGATTGAATTGGTCTGAATGTGGAACCTGAAATAAAATATTAGTTAATTTCTTAGTGTAATTTTTGCATTTCACTAATTCATCCCAAGAGCCGGACTGGACCCTTTGGCGGGCAGATTTTGCTCCCGGGCTGCATGTTTGACACCTGTGATATAGAGCATTGGGGTGATGGATTTATATCCATATATATATACAGTTTTAATTAGTATTACATTTTTTTGAGGTTTTTTTTTTTAAAATGAAACTTCAACATAAAGAAATGTTGTTTTTTTTTTCTTTATTAAGAATAACACTTCTCTGTAACATGTTGCATAGCACCTGTAAGTTGCAAGTAATACAAAAATGTTTGTATTAAAAATAAATCTACCTCTTTGGAAAATTAAAGTGTTTTGTTTTTTTTGTTTTTTTTCACAATGTCATAAATAACAGAGTACTTACATGTACAAAACAATATTTAAATTAAAAAATGTGGAAACAAGTCTGCAACAGACTGCAACATTGAGGTAAATGCCAGTAATTCTCTGTCAGTGTCACTGAGAACAATGAAATGAACTAGTGCAAAATATTTACGTGTACACCACAATATTTACATTAAGAAATGTGCAAACAAGTCTAGAACAGACTGCGACATTAAGGTAAATGGCAGTAATTCTGTCAGTGTCACAGAGCGCAATGACATGAAGTAGTGCAAAAACTAGGTTTTCAGCCGGAGTAAAAAGCAGGAAGTACACATTTTGGTTTAAGCATACCCTGCTATTCAGAGTTCAATAAGTTTACGAAGGTCATTGTCTGGGTTGATGGGGCCTGGTAGTCTTGAGGGGGTGGACTGGCCAGATAAGGGTGCATGGGATGCAACATATGCCCAGGCAGCGGACCTGCATTTTGAGAATGGCCAGCCTGCTGGGCCTCCTGTGCATCATAAATCATATTCATGATATTCCTCCTAAGCCTTAAATGTAGCGTTTTATCTTTTACATTCCTTAACTCAGAGGCTACCTGCTGGCCAAACAACTCCTCAGAGTCAGTGGTAGATGATGTGAGCATGTTCTGGACTTGCTGAAGCAGGGAAAGTTTGGCCATCTCTATGCTTTGCTCAGATGATTGGGTTTTGGATTTGTGCACTCTAGGTCTTTTGACAGGGCGACTTGTGGACTCAGTGACCTGTGAATTGTTCGAAGTATTTTCCTCTTCCTGTATCACTGAGCCTGGACTACTGCTGTTTGAAGAACTTAAAACTTCTGGTTCCATTTCCACACTGGACTGGTCATTGTCTCCCTCCTCTGTTGCCTCCTCAGACAGTGTGTCAAACTTTGGAAAACAGACAGAGGGAAAGTGAGGAAAAAAGGGATTTGCATGTCAGTACAGTGTTAGTCAGATACTCATTTAACACAGTATAATCACTAGGCCTGATAAATTTATAATGTTTATTAATTTCCTTTGTGGCATTTATTCTACTACAAACATTTTAATTGACAATTCTCTTGGCCTTTGACTTTACTTCCTCAGAAATATGGTGTGTGTGTGTGTGTGTGTGTGTGTGTGTGTGTGTGTGTGTGTGTGTGTGTGTGTGCATTTAAACAACTTGGCAATGAACTTACTCTAAGAGTGGATTCAGTAGGTCTGTGAATGACATGACCCTTCAAAAACTCCAAATGCTGTAGTATCCACTTCTGTTTTGAAGTCAGTGGTTTGTGGCCACTACCGCTTGGCTTGGGTTTCAGAAGTTTCCCATACTGTTGTTCTGAGTGATGCCACACAGGTTTTCACCTCATTCACTGAAAAAGTAATATTAACCAGTCATTATGCATATTAGTGACTAAGCATATCTGTTTGCTGGTCAAAGTCAAGAAATACACAAACACAAGCAACCATATGAGCACACACAAATACACAAGCCCCATCCGAATGCGCAGTACACACATTTTACAAGCCTGTGCCTACGGCTTTGACGTAAAAGCGGACGAGCAGTAATGAATTCGGATATATATACATATGCATGTGTGTCTGTGTGTGTGTAATTTGTCGTACTGAACCGTATACTAGCTGGAGTATTCGGATGGGGCCTAGAGAAATGGCAACACATTAGCAATTTAGCTAGTAAACAAACTTTCCACTTACCAGACAGTTGCAATTGAGCGGCAATCTCACACCAACTTTTCTCACGGTTGTTCCGATCATGATAGTTTTGTGAGGTTACATCGAAAAGACATGGGTGAGCCTGCCACAGTTCAACGAGTGTAGCCTCCATTACTTGAGTCCAAACCACACGCTGCGTCGCCATGTTGCTTCTGTGAATTTACACTTCCGCTTCTGTGTTCACGCATGCACAGTGTGAGAATTTGAGGCACATCGGTTCATGGCACTGCTTTGACAGTACGATACACTCATGAGGAGCGAGCAGGATTTCAAACAGCTCCGTTTTCCTCGCAAACACACAATTGCTGGTCGTGAGGTGGTCGTGAGGTGCTAATCGCTTCTCTTTACCCCATGTACACTGCACCAAGCACGACACACGATTAGAGGCACATCGAGCCCGATCCCAGAAATAGTCGCACGAGTGAGAAATCGCCTCTAAACTCGCACAGTGTAAGGCCGCCTTCAGCCAATACAAGATTTAAAAGATGTGCATAACACCATACATGAATCTGACTGGGGGACTGCTCAGAGAGGAGAGTAGAAAACCCCTGATACTGCCCCTGCATATTGGTTGCACCATCTGTGGAGTTGTCCACACATGTGCCAATATCAATATTAAGCTCCAGTAGAACCTTTTCCAGGAGATCTGCAAAATGCTGCCCTGTGGATGACTCACAGTCTACCATACCCATCAATCTTTCATGAATGACATCGGTTACATACCTTAGGATGATGGAGCACTGGTCTTTGCTACTGATATCTTGTGTGGTGTCAGTCTGGGCTGAAAACATACCAGCTTGTCTTACTTCTTCAGCTACAGTCACCTTTATCAGATGCCTTATGATATTCACAACTTTATTGAATGTGCCCTTTGACAGCAATGTAACTAGAGACCCTCTGCCTTTTGTACCAGTTTCATGCTGCTTCTTGCTGTTTTCTATGCAAGTGTTTACATGCTTTTGTAGGCAAATATCATATCTACTCAAAAGTAGAATCAACTCTAAGACGTTACCATGATTAACAGCAGTGTTTTCTAAGCTGTAACCTGCCTCCTCTTTATTTCCCCAGTAGCTAAGGCCACATTTACCGATAACTTTAATGACATCCACTATACGCTCCATCACCTGACGTTTCTGTTTCACTTGCACAACATGCAATGACATTTGGTTGCCAGCTAACAAGCTTTTTACATCTGCCTTTTGTACATTCAGAAAATAAGCATCTGCACTATCTCTATGTGTCTTACTTTTTTCGTGTTCTGCTATCCTTTGATGAATGTGTTTCCAGCCTTTCATGCCTCGTTTGGTGAAAGGGCCATCACTAACCACAGGTGCAAATGCCAGACAAACAGAGCAGTAGAGAGACTGATTTTTTTCACAGTAAATTAGCCACTTGCGGTTTGTTCCATCTTTGCTATTGAAAACTTTTGGAATAGTGATATTAGGAGTTTGACGAGGATGATAAGAAAAAAATGTATGTATATCCTGTGACTGAGGGCGAGTAAAGTAATCAAAGCTAACAACAGACTCATCTTCATCTGTGTCATTTGTGCCTAGTGGTTCAGGGTTGTGCTGCTGAGCTGCTCCTCTGTCATCAGTAGACTCTGCTCTCCCTTTCACACTTCCTCCAGTTTCCCTAGACTCACCTGCACCTGTATCACAATAAAAAATAATATCTACAGGCATTTTGACTTACTGAACCAATTAAGATATTTACATTGGCAAAATATGCAGGCTTATTTAGTATTACTTTATGCTATTGCCAGGGCCGGATTAATACTTCATTGTACCCTGGGCAACAATATTCAAGGGCCCCATCATCACAACCCCAGGATCCCTATAATCTGGCAAAATACAGAATAAATTCCAGGAATATATGTAAATATACCCCATACTTCAATATCTAACTATCATCAAATGCATTTTGATGTACAAATGTGTAAATGCTCGTAGAACTACAAGTGCACCACTATAGCCTCTTGTCAAGGCCACTCACTTGCATATGATGATATGAAAACAAAACACATTAGTGTAGCAGCTGTACACATGCGTTGCCAAAGAGTTCTTTCCACACAATCCTTTTTTTTCCTTGTTCACCAGTTTATTCTGGCACACATACAAAAAAAAAAAACATACGTCAAATGAAAAACCCGCAGTCCGTCTTGGGCTAAAATAAAAAAAAATAAAAATAAAAATCACAGTTAGCTAACTCCACGAACACACACAAAGAACACTGCAATTTAAAAAAAACATACTCAACCGAAAGCCAATCATGACACCAACACAACGGCACACAACACCCACCCAAATATGACATAAAGAAAACAAAAAAATGTAAAATAAAGACAGGACCAACATGCGTGCACTCACCAGGAAAGAACGACAAAACTGCTGCTATCTCCTGGGGTGCACAACCCCAGTTTGAAGGGGTGTGGGGTTCATGTCCCTAAAATAAAATTGGAATTAGCACAACAAAAGTCAGCAATGGCAAGTGGAATCCTACACTATATACCTTAACTCTGTCACATTAGCATCAGTATAATCTAAAATTGATCCACTACATTAGAAAGAGAGGGAAGTGTCCTCCATTTTCACAAAAAATAAATAAGAAACCATTTCCAAAGTATCCAGTATTTATTTAAGAACACTTTTTGCCAACACAAATGTATTGAATCGTCAGAAAAAGCCCACAGACAAAACACAAACATAATCTGATAGAATCAGATATGAATTTTAAACAGAAATCCCCTTGTCGCCTCAGAATTCAACAAGAGAGTTAAAGTAAGTGCAACGTAAACATCTTGAAATCTGCTTTCTCTCAACAATAAACATATCTCAACATTTTCATGGAGCCACCACAAGGAAAAAAATAAATATAATGCAGTATAATCTGCTAAAATAAACATTTTGGTCCCAGTTTAACTTTTAAACATAAAACACATCACAATCCAAGGCATGTCAAGGCAAGGGTTAAACATTTTAGTACTAAATACTACACATACTAAATGCTATAAACATCTGGAAAACGGTCAATTTCTCTCAAATACTTATCTGACCAATACAAAATTTGTATTCTAAATGATGGGGAAGTGCATGTTTAAATTTCACATTCCTGATTTTATTTGGCACATCTTACACTGGCATTTTTCTCCTTTTTTAATTTTCGTTTGGCGCTCCCACTTAGCTGCTTCTCCATTTGATTCGCGTACGTCGCGTATGTCGTGTAGTTCTTGACGTCTCACATCCCGCTCAGTGCACGCACGTTGATTTGCGTCACCGCTGATTCGCTTTTTGGACTGACCAATGAGGAGAGGGTCTCAGCTCATGGTCACAGACAGCAGCAGCAGGGTTTCTGTGCAGTGCAATGGCTCCGGGCAGCGGACAGTTTCATTTATAACCACAAAGATAACCAGATATTTTCGTTATGCCTGAGCTACCCAGGGCCCTTCAGAGGTCGCGGGCCCCTGGGCAATTGCCCAGTTGCCCATATGGTTAATCCGGGCTTGGCTATTGCCTTTTAATTGTGGGCTTTGTGTATTTACTGTCTCACTTTTAATAATAAAAAATAAAATAGGTCAGGACTATGGTTTGGGTCTAGAAAGTGGTTTTACTGGAACTAATGCTTGTTCACACAGTCTGTTCCAACAGCTCACCTTTTCCTTCCATCCTGACAGGAACAATCCCCTCATCACTACTGGCTCCTGGCTCTGCTTCTGACACTAAAGCACATTTTAAAAATGGTCAGAATTCTCAGCACAAATCTTCTATTTTGCAAAGCCTTGGTGTCAGTTTCATTCATGTAGTGCTGAATCATCTAGTATCTCAGAGCACCTTTCATATTGAACAGGCCTACACCATACTCTTCTTTGGAGCCTATTTATTCTAATAATCTTCACTATGAGTAGTCCTACCTGCCCACTCTGGACTTGTGGGCTCATGGCTGGTGTCTGCTGCTGGATCTGCTTTCTGACTCTGAGGAGCTACAAGACAAAGTTTCCCAGTTCTGTGGCGTCGCATCATACTATTATTTAAATTACGTAACGTTATGTTCCACGCCACAATGCCACACAATTCACTGACTCGATAATTAACTAGCTTTAAAGGTGGTTTACCCGGTTCATCGTCCTCATTAGTTGTTTCCAACCGGGAGGTCGTTTTTGTAAAAAAGTTGCTGATTTTGGCACATTTGGCTGCGTTTGCTTCAAGAGCTTTCCTCTTTTTAATTCTTGCTTCTCCACACCACCTTTGCTCTTTCTATTATCCATGTTTCAAACAGCAAACACAGCTGAGCATCCACAGCCTACAGAGCACAGATCGTATCTGCTCCACAGCTACAGTACAGAGCTACTAACCGTGTGCCAGGACAGATTACGCCAGGTCACGGTGCGTCTGCAAAAAAGAGGAAGAAAAAAACAGCTTGCTAGTAGAGGGGGTGGCAGCCCCGGAACAGCGGCTGCAGATTACGTGATCAACCCAGTGCTATGACTGAACACCACCCCCCCCCCCCCCAAAAAAAATAAAGTAAATAAATAAAATATTAAACATATATTTAAAGTGAACTCCGGCCCTCGCAGCCTAAATATTATACTGGCCCACCGGGAATTGTCCCGGTCAACCTGATTAGCCAGTCTGGGCCTGGGTGAGGAGTATTGTCACCAGCTCCAGCTGAACTCACTGGTGTCACCCACCGTAGCTCCGACTGCCACTTCCAGCTGAGGAAACTCTGGCTGCCATCGCCGGCAAAGGGGGCAGGTAGATCCACAATCACTCTGTCTCTATAGGACAGTGGTTCTCAATCTTTTTCTGTCGGGCCCCCCTTTGGAGGATGAAAAATCTCCGGGCCCCCCTCAATTCCAACATTGTAACAATGGTGCAATTATAACTTTTATTGAAAGAAACATCAATATTGTAACAATACTTTTTGCTTTTCCTTGAATAATTTTTTGTTCAAATTAAAAACAACTTAGATTTCTTGTTTGAACAATACAAGTAAACTCAACAAGACTGCTCTGTGAGACAATATTTTTCCAAATGAAAATAGGAAACACACAATTATCTTACAACTATGACAATAAAGTTCTTTTTTTTTTTTAGAACAACAAACAAATTTTGGTAACAAAGATGAACATTTTGACAGTATCAGTGGCTGGAATGAGTCCATTTCCATTGCACATCTCGGAACATTAAAGTGCAAACTGTGCAAAAACAGAAACATTGCACATGTTTCTTTTCAAGTCCAGTCCTTGTCCATTGTCCAAACCTAAACTCTTCGTCTACTCTAGTGACAGATCATCACGGCAGTAGGTTGGTTTAATGTATGTCTCTGAAATGAGCCCAGGGTGCTCCAACACTAAAACATTGGTTCCACCTGCTACATGTTCTAACCTGAAAAAAACAAAACAAAAAACACCCAAGAGTGATCCCATGCCCCCCCTGGAAAGCCTTCATGCCTCCCCTGGGGGGCCGACCCCACAGTTTGAGAAACATTGCTATAGGGTGATAGGAGGGGAAGCCCTCCTGGTAGGTTTAAAGGGGTCTTCATCACCGTACCACATGATGACAATTCTTTTTTTCCACGCCGCTAAGCGCAACAGGCACGCAGGCTAACTGTACTGAGAAGCTACGCTAACTGCGGTAATAACTATAAACAGCGGTCGGCAGAACAGAACCACCGCTGCCACCAGTGGAACCGAGTGGTCTTTCTGCCTGACTTATAATTGGTGAAAGCTAAGTAATAAACAGCACACAGGAGTTTAGCAGGTCCATCATTTAACACGCTACGAAATCGGCATGACTTCCGCCTCCAAGATTTAATGTATGCATACGTCACATGAAACTCATCTATTGCAACCAACCACAACACGTGGTTACCATGATCACACTGCTTAAAGCTTTATATTATTTTAGATCTATACAGGAGAAAGATAAATATCACCAACAGTGGGCAACTGTGCGATCCAAGGAAAGCTTGCCTACCAATATGGCGTCGTAAACAGCAAACCACGTGATCATCTGACGTATGTGCAAAACCTGAATATATTCACTCATCTGCCAGATTGTTCCTCAATACCGGCCAGACACTCCTGCTGTGTTCTTCTCACATTCCTGTTTCAGACCTCCGCCTGATCTTGGACCACATCTCATCGCCTGTCTCCCATCTGCCTATCCTCAGTCCTGGTCCACGGCTCATCGTCTGTCTCCCGATTAACCTGTCTGCATTTCACCCGGACTTACTTCTCTTCACTTGCTCCCCCGTACTGTGGGTTTAAATAAAGATTCTGAACATATTCGTGCCTCTGCTGTGTTGCACTTGGGCCCTAACCACCCCGTGACAGTTTCTGTGATTACACACCTGAATGTGTTCCCTCACGGTGAACAGTTTTGAAGTGTACTCTACCATAAACAATCCATTTGTTTACAAACAGAGCTGGTAGGTTACTCTGGCATTTTTGGAAATTTGTCGCAACATGCATTGTGGGAAGCGGAGCTCCACGCAGTAGCAGCAACAACAAACGTGTTGACCAAGAGAAAGTGGGTTTCTGTTTGACTTCCTGATGAAGGCTTGAAGCTGAAATGTGTTTTTTAAGGTCTATATATGACCATGCTATGAGAATAAAACCATTTTAATGCTTAAAGAATGCCTTGGAGTTTTCTTCCTGATTGTCATCGACTACACTGGTCAACAACAAATTTATTGTTTAAGTTTTTTGAGCTGATTTAGGATCATTTTGGTGTGCTGAATCCAAAAATCACATTAATTTTGTTCAATCAGATCAACTCTCTGAACTATGCTACATATTGGCTTTTTAACATTTTTGCTTACATTTATGGGCATTTTCACATCATATGATACAAAATTCTTTCATATTTCTTGCAATAAACGAGTTCTTAAGATTTTACTTTTGCCAATTTATGATTAATGGTTTTTTTAATATTACAGGTGAATGAAATGGCTTCAACTAGAAGATCTTGCAAAAATAAGCCTGATGTATTCTGCTACATCTGCGGTGAATACACCATTGAACCTAACAGGAATAGAGTCACAAGTTTCATAAAGTGTGCTTACCAATCTTATTTTGGTATTAAACTTGGTGACCAAGATAAAGTTTACAAAAATGTAATCAATTTTGTGAGAAGATCAAATTTTTCAAAATCAAATTGGCAAAAAAACCTGACCTGATTGAGAAAAACAGATGTCATTTTTGGATTTAGCGGTGCAAAATGGTCCTAATTCAGTTGAAAAAACCTAGACAACTTGCAAAAAACATTTTTTTGTAACTCAGTGTTATGAATCCCTTTTTCCAAAGAGCACCTTGAACAAACTTTTGAATCAAAGAAAATAATTGATAGATTAATTTATTGTAAAACTAATCGATAGCTACAGCTCTACTGAAATTAGACCAGTAATTCCTTCATGTACTGGTCAACAGCAGAGTTGAGCCGCTGAGGGATGCTTACTTTTATAGCTGCGTATCCTCCATCTAACTAATGACAGACACTGATCACATTCCTTTTTTTCCCCTCTTCAGTCACATGTATCTAATCATTAGTGATGGGCCAATGACACCGAGGCTTCAGAGCTTGTGCCACTCTTCTTGAAGTGGAGTGATTCCAAACACTGTATCAGAGCTTGTGTCCAAACAACACTGACATGTGACCAGTGATGTTCAAAGCTTCACATGTCGTTGCTGCCTCACTTCGTGCTTCAAAATGCTTTGAAGGGTTTCTGTAATGGCGTTAGTACAAACACAGAATCCAAATGCAGAACTCAAACACCAAAAGTATGATTCAAAAGATTTATTAATCACACACAGGTGAATTAATATTATTAGTGACAGAATCTTGAGGATAAAGGTGGAAGATATCCTCCTCTGATTCGTCCTCCGGATCGAGGGCGACAGCCCGTCTCCCCGTGCGGTGTTAGGGGTTTCTTTCCCGACTAGGGAAAAGCAAAGGGAGGTCAAGGACGGAAACAGGTCATGCACAGGCAGGCTATCAATCGAGCAACAGGACATAAGGACAAGGCAAAACTCACGTACCGGTAGTCAGGGCGAGAAGGTCAAAACCAGGTATCAGAGGAGGCAGACAAAAACCAGACAGGGAGCAGGCAGAAGACGAGAAACCGAGGAATCCAAAAACAGGTCAAAAACAGGCAGGCAAACGAACAAACGAGGTCAAAACGCTGGTAAGAACTACAAGAGTTACAAACTGGCGTCTGACAGGGGGAAGAGACAGGGTTTAAATACACAAAAGGGAGGGAAGACAACGAGACACAGGTGGAGCAAATCAGGGCGGAGACAGGTAATCAGGTAAGAGGTCAGAACAATCAGGGAACAGGAAGTAAAGACGACAGACAAGACACATGAGGGGAAACTTAACAAAATAAAACAGGAAGTGACAAACAAAACATAAAAGACAGACAAAACCAGACTAACGTCTGGCTGCAGGTATGACAGTACCCCCCCTCCTAGGGACGGCACCAGACGGACCAGGGACATCAGGGTGACTTCGATGGAACTGTTGGATCAGGTCCGGGTCCAGAATGCGGGACGCTGGCACCCAGGAGCGCTCCTCAGGTCCATAACCCTCCCAATCCACGAGGTATTGGAATCCCCTCCCCCGGCGACGAGCTGCCATCAAACGCCGGACCGTGTAAGCAGGATCCCCGTCAATCATCCGGGGTGGAGGAGGAGGTTGGGTGGGCGGGACCAGAGGACTTTCCTTCACAGGTTTGATTTGGCTGACGTGAAAGGTGGGATGGATCCTCATAGACCTTGGTAACTTCAGGCGAACAGAAACAGGATTAATAATTTTCGAGATAGGGAATGGACCGACAAACCTGGGTGCCAACTTGCGACTCTCAATCCGAAGAGGGAGATGTTTTGCTGACAGCCAAACCCTCTGGTCAGGATGGTAAACAGGGGCGGGGCTTCTATGGGCATCCGCCGAGGTCTTGTAACGGCCCGAAGCCTTCAACAGGGCCTGTCTAGCTCGAGACCAGGTTCTTTTGCATCGATGGATGAGAGCCAAGGCCGAAGGCACGCCCACCTCCTTCTCCAAAGAAGGAAACAAGGGCGGCTGATAACCATACACAACATGGAATGGCGAAAGCCCAGAAGACGCACTGGGCAGTGAATTGTGAGCGAACTCCACCCACAACAGATGACGGCTCCAGGAGGCGGGATTCTGGGAGGCCAGCACACGGAGACCCACCTCCAGGACCTGGTTAAGCCTCTCCGTCTGGCCATTGGTCTGCGGGTGAAAACCAGAAGACAGACTGACAGAAGCACCAACAAGAGAACAAAAAGCTTTCCAAAAACTGGCAATGAACTGAGGCCCCCTGTCGGAGACCACGTCTCTGGGGAAACCATGTAGACGGAAAACATGAGTCAACAGTGCCTCTGCTGTCTCTTTGGCCGAGGGCAGTTTAGGCAGAGGAATAAAATGAACCATCTTGGAGAATCTGTCCACTACTGTGAGTACCACCGTGTTACCATTAGACAGGGGCAAACCAGTCACAAAGTCCAGGGCGATGTCTGACCAAGGTCTTTTGGGAACAGGCAACGGACGCAACTCCCCCATGGGAGCCTTATTAGAGACCTTACAGGCGGCACACACAGGACAAGCAGCCACATATTCAGCAACGTCCTTTTCCATCGCTGACCACCAAAATCGCTGTTTCAGCACAAACAGGGTCCTCTTCACCCCGGGATGGCACGCCATTTTAGAGGCATGGCCCCACTGGATCACCTGAGAACGAAGGTGCGGAGGGACAAACAGACGGTCTGGCAGGACGCCATCCGGAATATCACAATTATTAAGGGCCTCCATGACCAATTTCTCAACCCCCCACTGAAAAGCCCCTACCATACAGGAACTGGGCAAGATAGTCTCAGGCTCAGAAAAGGGTGTGTCGGGAGAAAAAACCCTGGAGAGGGCATCTGGCTTCCCATTCTTAGAACCAGGACGGTAGGAAAGGGTGAAATTAAAGCGAGTGAAAAACAAAGCCCACCTGGCCTGACGAGAGTTGAGGCGTTTCGCTGAGCGTAGATATTCCAAATTTTTATGGTCCGTCCAGATAAGAAATGGCACGTCCGTCCCCTCCAACCAATGGCGCCATTCTTCCAACGCCACCTTGATTGCCAACAGCTCACGGTTTCCAATGTCATAGTTCTTTTCAGCTGGCGACAGTCTCTTAGACAGATAAGCGCAGGGGTGGAGCCTGTTGTCAGTAGGGGAGCGTTGCGATATGACCGCCCCAACACCCAAATCGGAGGCGTCGACTTCCACCACAAACTGCAGAGCTGGGTCGGGAACGGACAGTATGGGGGCCGTGGAGAACGCCTCCTTCAGGCGGTTGAAGGCCTTTTCTGCCTCAGGACTCCACCTGAACACAGACTTGGAAGAGGTGAGAGAATGCAGGGGGGCAGCCACACTGCTGAACCCCCGGATAAACTTCCTATAGAAGTTAGCGAAACCCAGGAATCTTTGAACATCCTTCCGGGAAGCTGGAGTTGGCCACTCCCTGACCGCACTAACCTTCTCAGGGTCCATCTGGACGCTCCCTTCTGAAATGATGAAACCCAAAAAGGACACTGAAGGCTGATGGAATTCGCATTTCTCCGCCTTGACGAACAGTTGGTTATCGAGGAGTCTCTGAAGTACCTGTCGCACATGCTGAATGTGGGACTCCTCGTCTGGGGAAAAAAATCAAAATATCATCCAGATAGACAAACACAAAAACATTAAGCATGTCTCTGAGAACATCATTGACTAAGGCCTGGAAGACAGCAGGGGCGTTGGTCAGACCAAAGGGCATCACCAAGTACTCGTAGTGACCACTAGGGGTGTTGAATGCCGTCTTCCACTCATCTCCTTCCCTGATTCTAACTAAATGATATGCATTACGAAGGTCTAGTTTGGAGAATATTTTAGCACCATGCAACAGTTCAAAGGCCGAAGACATCAGTGGCAAGGGATATCTGTTGCGGACGGTAATGTCATTAAGCCCCCTATAATCTATACAAGGCCTTAGTGATTTGTCCTTTTTGTCCACAAAAAAGAATCCTGCCCCTGCAGGCGACGAAGAGGGCCTAATTAACCCAGCAGCCAAGGACTCGTCAATGTACTTCTTCATGGCTACGTTCTCAGGACCAGACAGGGAATATAACCTCCCTTTAGGAGGAGAAGTACCAGGACGCAGCTCTATGGAACAGTCATAAGGACGATGAGGTGGCAGGGCCGTAGCCTTAGATTTACTGAACACTTCTTTTAAATCGTGATAACACTGGGGAACCTTCTCTAGGGCAGGAAAATCTTTATCTTCCTCCACGGGAACACTAACTGGGGCTACAGAAATCTGTGGCATTTTAGGAGGATTAACAGGTAATTTAACATACTTGCATCGAGTCTCACAATCTTTACTCCATGAAAAAACCTCCCCTGTGCCCCAATCAATATATGGTTCGTGAATCTGTAGCCATGGGTACCCCAGAATGAGTGGCTGAGTCTCGGAGTTGTAAACATGAAAGCTAATGCTCTCAGTGTGTCCATCCAGGAACTGCACAGTCACAGGCTCAGTACAATGAGTGATCCGGCAGATCACGTGATCATCCAGGGCTCGGGCTTCCAGTGGACGCTGGACTGGGGTCGAGCTGAGTCCTAGTCTAGTTACCAAATTTCGGTCCATAAGGTTAGCGTCGGAACCGATCAGGACGGGGTGCTGGAGAGACAGAGAATTAGAACACAAAAGAACCACAGGAAACGGGCGAGTGACAGTAGATAAGCACACAGTTCTACTCAGCAGCGACCCCTCACCTGTCTTGGCATCAGGTCTAAGGGTGCAGTTGCTTATTCTGTGTCCATTCTGTCCGCAGTACAGGCAGAGCCCCTCAGACATGCGTCGACGGCGTTCTTCCGCTGAGATGTGAGTCCGTCCCAACTGCATAGGCTCCTCCTTGTTACCACCGGTCTTGGCCACCTGAGAGCGTACCATCTCACGACCAGGTCCCCCACTGGACGAAGAGCTGACCTCTGGTTCCTCAAACTGCCAAACTGATTCCTGATCAGCGACCCGGATAGCCTCGGAGATGACATCGTCTAAGGAATGAAGCTGTTGACGGAGCGCCATCTCACGGCCAACAGAGCGATTAAGGCCGGTCAAAAAGGCAGTGATCAGGGCCTGGTTGTTCCACCCTGATTCAACTGCTAGTGAACGAAAGGCGCTCACATACTGCCTGATAGTCCGTTCTCCCTGTCTAAGCCTCATAATCTGATGACCTGCGAACTGGCTCCGAACCGGGTGGTCATATACCCGCTTAAGTTCAGATACCAGTGCCGAAAAAGATTGTACAGCAGGGGAACCTTGTTCAAAAAGTGCGTTAAAGTAGCTGAGAGGAGGGCCTTCCAGCAAACTAGCCACATAAGCAATCTTAACAGAGTCTTTAGCGAACCGAACAGGTTGGGAATCAAAAATTAACTGGAGCTGCGTAAAAAAGTCTCGACAGGTGTCAGGATTACCAGAATACTTGGATGGTGCCGGTATGTTCGGCTCAGCCGAGTCTCGAACGGGCGGATTGGTGGCTCGACTCTCGCCTGACACAGCTGCAGCCACAGCTTGGGTACTAGTGAGTAGAGCGACCTGAGTAGTAAGCTGGTTCATTTTGTCGAGTAGGGTGTAGAGAGCCTGTTCATGTCCCCCTAGCCTGTGCCCCTGGGACTGAATAGCCTCCTTAACCTGAGAGAGTTCTGCTGGATTCATACTATGGCCAGTTTGTACTGTAATGGCGTTAGTACAAACACAGAATCCAAATGCAGAACTCAAACACCAAAAGTATGATTCAAAAGATTTATTAATCACACACAGGTGAATTAATATTATTAGTGACAGAATCTTGAGGATAAAGGTGGAAGATATCCTCCTCTGATTCGTCCTCCAGATCGAGGGCGACAGCCCGTCTCCCCGTGCGGTGTTAGGGGTTTCTTTCCCGACTAGGGAAAAGCAAAGGGAGGTCAAGGACGGAAACAGGTCATGCACAGGCAGACTATCAATCGAGCAACAGGACATAAGGACAAGGCAAAACTCACGTACCGGTAGTCAGGGCGAGAAGGTCAAAACCAGGTATCAGAGGAGGCAGACAAAAACCAGACAGGGAGCAGGCAGAAGACGAGAAACCGAGGAATCCAAAAACAGGTCAAAAACAGGCAGGCAAACGAACAAACGAGGTCAAAACGCTGGTAAGAACTACAAGAGTTACAAACTGGCGTCTGACAGGGGGAAGAGACAGGGTTTAAATACACAAAAGGGAGGGAAGACAACGAGACACAGGTGGAGCAAATCAGGGCGGAGACAGGTAATCAGGTAAGAGGTCAGAACAATCAGGGAACAGGAAGTAAAGACGACAGACAAGACACATGAGGGGAAACTTAACAAAATAAAACAGGAAGTGACAAACAAAACATAAAAGACAGACAAAACCAGACTAACGTCTGGCTGCAGGTATGACAGTTTCATTGGCTCAGAACATTTCAGTGGGTCCCAAAATCACTAATAAACCACTAGCTTTAAAGCAGGGCTCTCAAACTACTTTTCTTTCAGGGGCCACATTCAGCCTGATTTGATCTCCAGTGGGCCGGACCAAAAAAAAATTGTATAATAATCTATAAATAATGACAACTCCAAATTTTTGTTTTTGTTTTAGTGCAGAAAAACCCATTAAATTATGAAAATACTTACTTTTATAAACTATCCAAACAAAAAAGATGTGAATAACTTGAAAAAATTGGAATTTCTTAAGAAAAAAAAGTGCAATTTTAACAATATCATGCCTCAACTTATCATTTCTACATGTGCAGTATGGATCAGATTTACAAAGACACTGAACACTTAATAACAGGCAGAAAATAGTTCAAATTGTGCTGAATTTTCTTTAAACATTTCAAGTTGTTCATATTTGTTCAGGTTATTCACAGTTTATTGTTTCAGGATAGTTTGTAAATGTAAATATTTTCATAATTTAATATGTTTTGCACTAAAGTAAAGACAAAAATTTGAAGTTGTTAATTAAAATTTTTTTGGCTTAATTCAAAATTTTTTACTTAATTGAAGAATTTTTTTTTTTTTTCTTAATTCAAGATTTTTTCCTTAATTCAAGCTTTTTTTTTTTTTTTTTTTTGCTTAATTCAGTTCAAGACTGTGGAATTTTTGCACTTTGCAAATTCATCCTAGGGGCCGGATTGAAACCTTTGGTGAGCCGCATTTGGCCCCCAGGCCGCATGTTTAAGACCCCTGCTTCAAAGGTTTTCTTTAAAAACACTGGAGAACACTAAACAAAATGATAAGATGTTTGTGAGTCCATGACCCCAGGACTGTATCCTGTTGTGAACTTGCAGTCCAGTTTTTAAATAAAGCTTACATAACATTTAACCCTTCATAGTCTGTCACTTAAATTTATTCTTTGGTTTGATCTGAAATGTGTTTTATAGTACGGGGGGATGTGTGTGTGTGTCTGCATATTAGGTTTTTGTAAATATTCAAATGTCTTACTCATTTTAATAAAGAACCTAGTTGTACTTGTAATTTTCTAACAAACATAATTTATTTTAATGTGTAATAATACTGAAATTATTATTTAGTATTAATGAACAAAGCACATGAATGACCATACAGTCTGTTTGAACTTTTATTGTAGACATGGGATTGACTTTCAGT